>NC_139847.1:14044417-14226917 GCF_963691815.1 Echiichthys vipera | reverse complement strand
TCTACAACAGAGAGGCTAATGTTAGCCACTTTACTAAACAAACTACTTCCTACGGCAGAACTGGGATGGTGAGGTTCAGTGACAGCAGTGTTGATTATTTGAGAGTCAGTGATAATTATTTAGGAAGAGAGGAAGATTATGGGTCCAGCTGTGGCTCAGCTGAGGATCAGCTTCAACCAGCGGATGCTGAGGGACCCTGGCTCAGCGGCTCTCCCTTGAGTCAAACCGTAGAGAGCAGGTGGAGAGAAACAGCAGACACCCACGCTTCATCCGCAGGTTGCCTACAGCAGAGATATGTCGGCATCAACAGTGGGACATACACTCAGAAACTGGACTCCTTCTCTGAGGCTTTCCTCTCCCAGCGAAAGAAAAGATTCCCTGTCATTCCCAATGGAGATTCCTCTGGACAGATCTTGGAATTCGGAGTAGGGAGAGGAGAAAGCCCTGGATTTCTCAAGTCAAGGCACAGCTGTGCTTTTGATTCACTCTCCTACCTGCCTCCTTCCTCCTCTTCCTCACCCACTCACACCTCTCTTCAGTCTTTACCCTCTCCTCCCATATCATCTCACATCATGTCTTCAGTTCTTAGTCCTCCTCCCACACCTCTACCTCCTCCTTCACACTCACCCTCCAAAATGGAATCAACAACTGCATTTGGGGGCACCGGACATTCACTGTCTCAGGGGGGAGATTCACTTAGTACGCTCCAGTTTTTCGCTTCGCACCTTCAGGCACTCCCATCTATCCATTCCTCTGGGATGATATGGAAGTTTCCACTGCTGTCAGGTAGCTTTCCTCAGTCCTCACACGACCGCAGCATCATCGAGGGCAGCCTCAGACCTTCTCATGGCAGTGACTATGGCAACATCACAGGTAAGGCATTGTGTGTGCATTTATGTGAATGAAAATATGATAGTAAGAAGAAGAATCTAAAATTGATAAAAGTCTATCTAACTCTAAGAAAACCCTGAAATAGACTAGAGTGCTTAAACATGAATTTTTTTTAAATGAACTTTATTCCCCCCCTTACAAAAAAACCCACATGTTGATACCCACATGTAAATTTACAGAACATGTGGGTTTTTGTAGGTAAGCTTGTGAAATTTCCCATTTCCCGTATGCAAATAAAATTTACACCTTTCACATTTTCACATATAAAACCATTTGAAACAGACATCTTTTGTACTATTTCACAGCATGTGAAAAATGAAATGTGCTTGAGTGCTTTGAGTCCATATGTGGGTTTTCACCAGAATTGAATAGCAGTTCCAAGTAAGATAAAGATTATGACAACATCTGTTGTGAAGCTTTTTTTGTCTGCACAGATAACAGTTATGTTTCTGACTGTCTACCACCTTCAAACTGATCCAGCAGTTTAACTGTTCATCATAGAGCTCTGACTTCTACTGTTCTTATCCTCTGAAACCATCTTATCCTTATCCCCAGCCTCCTACGCTCAGTCTCCAGAACCGGCATTTCTCACTTCTGCATCCCATCCTTCATCTCTCCATCCAACCAGAACCCCCTGTCCCTCCAATTCTCCATCCCTTCATCCCTCCTTCCATCTTCCCTCTCATCCATCTCACCTTTCCAGCCAACATTTTGAAACAGCAGAAAAGATAAGCCCTTACATTGTGACCCAGAAAGAAAAGAATGGACCAGCCAATCTGAACCAATCACAGCTACAGGTATAGTATAGCACTTCCACTATTTTTCACCACAGGAAACAATTTGAGCAAATTTAAAGAAACATTTTTTCCATTTCTGGAAGTATGCTTAATATCCATTCTTAGTGGGAGACAAGAAAAACAATAGCTGTTTTGACTTTAGGCATCAGGGACTGTGAAGCCCAGCTGAGCTCAAAATAATAGAAAACTGTGTTGCGATGTTGTGACTGTTTAAGAAAGCCGTAAGTTGATGCATATCGTCTATTAGTTGGCTTTATTTTAGACAAAATGTTACAAAATGATTTAGTCTATTATCAAAACTACTTGGTGTTGAATACTAATTAGCAAAATGTTATCATGCTAACATGTGAAACTGGTGAACATGAACATTATACCTGCTAAACAGCTGCATGTTAGCATGCTGATGTTAGCACCGCTGTGCCTAAGTACTAGCCTGACTTTGCCATACCAAAGCCTGGAACCTCTCAGTTCCTTTTCGATTGCCAACGGGCATTATCAATGACTGTAGACCAAAATGCCTCTGGACTTGATTGGATAGACCTACAACCAATCAGTGCAACGAAACAAGTGAAGTAGCGTTGGACAATGAACAATGTAAATGGACTACAGTGTGCAGAGATGAGCTGTGATGATCAGTCTGGGAATGTGTGTTGCTGTTTTGCCATTAGAATTTGAAATAGTCCTCCAACAGACTATTTCCTTTACTAAACAAGATTTATGCTCGCCTAGTGTTCCTGGCGCCCCAAAAGGGAATTGTATTTTGCTTAATGCTTAAGGGCTCCACAAGTTGTCAGTGTAGGAAAAATGGACAAATGTGTAAGTAGAGGCTCATTGAGTTTATTCAGGATAAAAAAAAAATCATTTAAAATGTAAAAACAAAGTCATGTCCAACCACTGCATTTCAGAAGCAACATTGGCACAGTTGGATTGCACACTGAGAGACGCGAGAAGCTGAGCAGAAGTAGTAGGCAGACACATACAAGGTTGTTTCTTCTCCAACGGCATTTGCGCCTCTAAAACCACAGTTTTCAACTCGACATGTGTTTTTAGACTAGTTGAAGGAGTGTAATTGAAACAGATTTGGAATTAGCGAAAGCCACGCTATTCACCTTTGACAGAGCTAGGTGAGCTGTTGCTTCTGCTTCATTCAAACCACCACACAGATATGCTAGGTCAATACATTTTTCTTTGTCTTTTATTATTTTAGGACAAAGATATTTGTCTGAAAGGATTTTTCCTTGTGCTCTTACAGCAACACGTCTCTCCAATCTACACTGGAACTCCATTTCCCAGTATCCTTCACTCCAGCAAAGGTCAGAAAAGGGGCCGTTACACTCCACAACCTCTCCTCAATCCAGTTCGAAGGGGGTCGGGGCTCTATTCCTCCATCTCATCTCTCAATCACAGAGAGGAGGAAACAGCTCAGGAAGAGGAAGATGAGTGTGTTGTGTTACCGTAAGTGAAATGCTGAAGGACAGTTTGCTTCAGTGTTGTTTGTTTATTACCTTTTTAATTAGCATGATGGTTAAAAACATAGTAAAGAGTCAGGTCAGTGTCCAAGGTGTCTGCCTGTTTATTTGTTTCTTTGTTTCTTTGTTGTAGATCTAGATCCATGGGCGTAGGTGATACCTTTTTCACCTTCTTTTCTTTCCTTCCCTCCAGGTATGTCAGTGTGGGCCATGCTTTCCAGGCAGAGCTTCCTCCATGCTTTGTGGATGGGGAAGAGTCAAGAGTGTGGTCATCAGAGGAGGAGTCCCCTAAGGAACAGTTGCTCTGGAAACCATGGGAGAATCTGGAGAAGAGTACCAACTTACAAGACCAAGGTAAATAAAATGCTAAAAAACAGTTTTCCAACACAAATTTAAATAATAGACGGAGTAATAACAGCACAGAAAATGCCAGTGGAGCTCAGATGTTCAATATTACAATCAACTGATTCAAGGATCAAAGCTTCAGCGTCCTTATGTCATTTAATGTATCAAATTTAGTGTACCTAACATAATAATAGCTGTGTGATAGATACATTTTAAAGGTCCCATAAAATGCTAATTTTCATATTCATTCTTTCATATTTGGGGTTTCTACTGGAACATATTTAAATGCTTTAATGTTTAAAAAACTCATAGTGTCTGTCTGAATATACCTGTATTCACCCTCTGTCCGAAACACTATGTTTAAGTGTCTCTTTAAGCCCCCCTCATGAAAAAGCCCAGTCTGCTCTGATTGGTCAACATTTTAACCTGATTTACAATCAAAAAAAGAAATGGAAATCCAACTTTTTATAACATAAGACCTTTAAATAGTCCCTGGTGGAAGATAGAAAAATATACTGTATATATGTGTATATATATATTTAAAAGATTAGTTCATGCTAGTTCTATGAAGCTCGCCATTGAAAACTGCATATGTTTTGTGTGTGTGTGTGTGTGTGTGTGTACATAGTGGAGAAGCTATTGTCCATGTGTAGTTCTAGCTGCGTGCCAGGGGGAGGCAGTAACACAGAGCTAGCCCTGCACTGTCTGCACTACTGTCAAGGGGACACAATGGTAAGCAGAGGAATATTAGTATTGTCTTTCTTTCTTTTACTAATTACATTACTATGCACTCATTCTATCATTTTCATTTTTTTTCCATCCGCAGCTGACTCACTTCCATGCATCATTATCCACCTGCTCATTCTCTTGTCATTTTGTTTTTCCTGTCTTTCTTTCTCACTCATCCATGTCCAGTTAATTCTCTTCAGAGCCATTGCATGCCTCATCTGTCTGTTCTGTGCCTCCTCCATCCCTCTCTCCTATGTAGGCCACGCTGGAGATGCTGCTGTTCTCACAGCCCTCACCAACCGGAGACTACCACTACTCTGGTAACCTTTGGCCTCACTCTGAGTGTTAGGTTTCCTATGCCCAACAACTTTGTCAAATTCATCCAGGATAGATATAGGAAGTGAAATGCGTTGCAGTGAAGGACTCTTAGTGTTTTTAAACAGGTTATAACAGTGAACAGTTGTATGCATGTCAAAATGTGAGTCAGCAAAAGAGAAACCATTCCCACTGTACATACAATACTAGCCTTTGTAGAAACCCAAACCTGCCACTGTCACATACAAACGCTCTCTCTCTCTCTCTCTCTCTCTCTCTCTCTCTCTCTCTCTCTCTCTCTCTCTCTCTCTCTCCCCCCCCCCCCTCTCTCTCTCTCTCTCTCTCTCTGTCCCTCTCTCTCTCAATTTTATTCAAAGGAGCTTTATTGGCATGGGAAAGAGACATTTACACTGCCAAAGCAAGTGCGGACAGCACAAATTAGTACAATACAATAACTACGGTATACAATTAGTAAGGAACTACTAGACTATATTCAAATATATATAAATATAACTCAAGTTTAATTTTAAAATATGAACAGAAAATGTTGGGATTTATATATATATAAAGATAACTTCACAAAGATAAACATAAAAGTGTGGACACTGCAGTAAAATAATTTTAGTAGAAATAAGTTAGAACTGTGTAAACACGGACTCTTTTTTGGGCTGGGGTGGAAACTATTTTTAAATATTTGTTTTGGATGTATGTATATACAGAGCTCTTTCTCTCTTTCTCTCAATTTCCCTCCCACTTCTTTGTTTCTTTGGTGCATTTTAATCCACCAAGAACCATCTAAAGCACAGATTAGACATTGTTTTGCATAGTAGTGTTCACCCAGGTGGGTTTATTTCTGTAGACAGGGGTAATGTGAAGTTTGGACCCCCTTACAACAGCTTAACAACATGTTGGATGTCTAAATTCCCTGGTATGTCTCAGGACTCCCCTCCAGCTATTGACCCCCGGAGTGACTCCAGGCTGTCTGTCTGAAGCTTGCTGAATGAAAGTCTAACAACGTGTGTGTGTGTTTGTGTGCGCACGTGTGTGTGTGTGTGTGTGTGTGTGTGTGTGTCTTCAGGCAAACTGTTATCTGTGTAATTTAGAAAGTCAGTCCCATGTAGTCATCTACTTTTCCCCCCTCACCCTCCTGTCTCTCTGTAGGTAGTGACTGTTGGACAGACAGTGAGCAGAGTCTCTTCAGTGCAGCTCTGGGAACGTATGGAAAAGACTTTTCACTCATACAGACAATGGTATAACTCTTATTCATTGCTTGTGCTTATATGCTGCCTTCTTTTAACGGTACCATATTGTAAAAAGGGAGACTCCCATGTCTGTTTAATTATAAAGCAGGTCATGGTGCTATATAAATACTGTGGAAGTATCAAAATGCTCAATCCACAGAGAAATGCACACAGCCTGTATTCAGAAAAACTGTGTCTTTAAACAGGTCAGGGCTTATGTACAGTTGTGATGGCACAACTGTATTATATATAGGTAGAAAGTGCTGCTACAGTGCTGTTACAGTCATCCCCTGGCTGCAATGATGGTGCAGAGAGGAAGAGAGCGCAGATCGCTGACCAATCAGAGCAGACTGAGCTTTTTCAGGAGGGGGTCTTAAAGAGACAGCCACTAAAACGGAGCGTTTCTGACAGAGGGTGAATACAGGTATATTCAGACAGAAAGGATGAGAAAAATAATTGATAGGTTTTATAATAACATTAAAGCATGTAAACATTTTGTAGTGGAAACCCAACATATACGTTTGAACCTGAACATGAGCATAATATAAGACCTATAATGGTTACCTTCTCAGTGTTTTCCTTTTCTAATAAGTCTTTGTCCTAGCCAAAGTGACAGGTTCTGTATATTTGTGTATAATTGTTGTGATATAAAGTGTGCTAAAGCTTTACTGAGATAAAAAAAAATATATATATATATATTTTTGATGATCAAATCATCACATAGGAAGAAAAAAAAGAAAGCATTCACATTCAATTGGTCCACCGCTACACCAATAAGTGGTTGCTTATTCTGTGCTCATTATCAAGTCAAAGTGTTCTTTTTATGTCCAGGATCACTACACAAAAGTGAAGTAGTATATTCCTGAGGAGCAGTGAGTGCAGTACCATTTGGTTTTTGATGACTCACAGTGCACTTCAGTGGGGGTGAAGTGACATGTGTCTGCCCGGAAGAAAAGTAGAGTTTTGATTCAATCTTACACAACTACAAGAAGTGAAACACCACCTCCAGCGCACACTGTGCACAGTGAAAATGGCCGCATGCTGCATAGCGTTAGTGCAACAGAACGTTTCAGCTTCATTACGTTTTCTGAAATATGTTGGGTAATACATTTGGAATCATATGTCACACTGTGAGGTTGATTTCTGAGTTTTCAGTATTCACTATGTGTCGGTCTGTGTATGTTGCAGGTGAGGACTAAGACCGTATTCCAGTGTGTTGAGTTTTACTACCTGAGCAAGAAGCTCCAGGACAAGCAGAGGAAACAGAAGGAGGAGGAGAACAGACATGCGGCAATGGAGCAGCAGAAAAGTGTGAGAACCAATTTAGTGTTAAAACTTATTTGCCTCTTGTAAACATGTCCCAGCTGATCCAGGGACCCCACTGATACCCCTGATGTTTCTTTTCATTTGTGTTTAAGTATCAGGCTTTTGTTTCAGTTCTCATTTCCTTTTTACTGATCTATTTTCCTGTTGTTTTCATCTTATGGTGATTTGTCTATTCCCAGGATGCTCTGTGGGCTCCGCTGTGTTGCAGTATTTGCAGTCTTGTGTAATCAGTTAAATGCATTAAACGTTTATCCAGTGTGGAATGCAGCTCAACAAGTAAATCGTTACATAGTTGCTTACAAGTGGTCCTGTTTTCATATAGATTACACCCACATGTCAGCCAGTGGACAGACAGTTTGGACTGGAAGGGGCGGTTCCTGTGCCCTCATTGGCCAGCTTCTTCCCCTGCAAGCTGTGTGGCAAGTGAGTAGCTCATACTGGAGTAAGCGCCAAATAAAATCTTTCTGTGTTTGGCTTCGGGGCAAGCCAACAGATGGTTACGATTTTCAAGTCTTCCTTTCAAACCTGTTGTTTTTCCTCTCTCCTTGCTCCAGAATGTTCTATAAAATTAAGTCCCGTAATGCTCACATGAAGATCCATCGGCAGCCTCAGGAGGATTGGACTGACAGGCGGCTGCAGCACCAGGTCCTCAGCCAGCGTCTGGCTCTGAGTCGTCCCACCAACCTCATGCCCAACCCAGGCAGCAATCTGCTTCGACAGCAGGCACCAGCTCTGGCATTTCCCTCCTCTGGCCTCGTGGGAACGTCAAGCAACAACAGCAATGCAGACAATGCCCTCAACTCTGTGAACAATAACAGTGCCATCACTCCCAGCAATGCCGGTGTCCTAGATCCCAGCGCCATGGTAACATATAGCAACATCGCTGCTTTAAACTCTCATGAAATCACCGATATTGATGGTGGTGAATCAAATCAAAGAGAGCCCACCACTGTGTTACCTTTCCACCAATCATGGGGCTCATTCGGACATGGTCCCGACCCCACTATCTTCTACTGCAGCACAGAAGGTAAAGGCGGCGTAGGAGCTGGGACACCTGGGGGGAAAGAGCCAATCAACTGGTAGTAGTGTTTAACTCCCCCAAAAGCATTACTAGCACTGAGGTCTGAGACTCACCAAAACTGTGTTTTTTGAATTCAAACTACTTTTCAAGTTTTCAAACATATTTCAAGAAAACATCGTTATCTTTTTCATATGTTTTTGTTGTAAATGGTGTATTTAAATGTGCCACATATTTAAATGTTTTTTTTACCCATTTTACATTTGAATAAAGTTCATAACCGCATGGTTGGTTTTTGTTTATAAGGGTTAAACAAATAAGATGTAACATGTTAATTTGCAAGCTTTAGAGATGCTGGTAGGCAGATTTTTTACATTTGGAGAGAGCTAGGCAAGCTGTCTGGCCCTGTTTCCCATCTTTGTGCTACGCTAAGCTACCTGCCTTCCAGGCAGCAACTTCATATTTAACAGATTACGTATAGATCGTTTTAATGTAACATTTGACAAGAAACTGAATAACTGAATTTTCAAAAACACCAAACTATTCCTTTAACTCTCACGCAGCCCTTTGAAGAAGTGAGGATGAGCCAAAATGTCCTCGCTCTGAAAGTCTGAAACTCATAAGTGGTCCTCACACATACACTAGCACACGCGCGCACACGCGCACACACACACACACACACACACACACACACACACACACACACACACACACACACACACACACACACACACACACACACACACACACACACACACACACACACACATAGTTGGCCATTTGAACACAGCTTGTTGAAAGGTTTTGATATAACACCATAATGGGCTAATATTGACCTTGGTAGACCATCTCCTCTCTTACAACTGAATGAGTATGTGTGTCCAGAATTGACCTGTTGATGGTTAACTACAGTGATGGTGTGTTTTTGTGACTTTGTCCTGGAAGATGCCAGGGAAGAGGCATTGGGGTAGGGTATGGTGTCTGTGTGAGAGAGGAGGCCTGCTAAATTAACACCGAGGTTGATCTAAAATGAAGCAAATACAAAAAAACATGTGAGGATGATTTGTAATGACAAACATTGAAAATCCAAAAGATACATAAACACCACCCTGTATCATTTTTTAACTAATGCATATTTTCAGGACCAACAAACCGACCCCCTTCTCTGTCATGTTTTCTTACAATTCACCTGAACTGATCCGTCAGTCATATTATTTTCCATCTGGCTCAAGTGCATTTCTCGAGGTGGTGAGTATTCCTTGGCCCCATATCTTCACGAGTGTTACTGCCACTGTGAGGTGATAACAGTGTTTGTATGGCTGTGTGCATGGTATGTAAGTCTGTTTGTTCATGTGTATATGATTGGCCACATGTCCTTCAAGGTATCCCTTTTAAAGTAAACCTGTGAGTAACACTGTGTGCTGAATTTATGAGCATGATGTGTTTACCATTTGTGTGTGCCCTGATTAAAGTTAACAACGGCCTTTAAAGTGGTTCCTCCCCTCGGAGCTCTCCCTCCCCCTGACAAAAGTCCACCATGTTCAGTGCAGTTTGTCTGCCCTCTTTTCTCTGTCTGATGCCTGTTTTTTTCAGATTCTTTCTAACACTCCACTTCCCATTTCTATAATATCGAGCACGAGCTGTGTCTAGATCATAAATGTGTGTCAGATTTGTCCTCTATTCTTGCTCTTGGGTCCATATGCTTCTTTTTTTAAAATATAGTTTTAACTTCCCAGAGCGTTGAATAGTTTGTTGATGCTTTTCACTAAGAAGGAAGAAACCAGAGTCCTGAATGTTGGCCTATTTCAGAGAGAGAGAGAGAGAGAGAGAGAGAGAGAGAGAGAGAGAGAGAGTGAGAGAGAGAGAGAGAGAGAGAGAGAGAGTGAGAGAGAGAGCATACAATCACATAGATAAAGGGGGAGAGGGAAGCGGGGAATGGGGCCGAGAATAAACAGAGAAGTTACTGAGCAGTAGCTATTCACCTATTCATGGTGAGCAACTATTTGTCAGTTGACTGAACTCAACCACAACCCACAGAAGTATTGTTGACAATGAATGTGTTAATGAGAAATAACTTCCAAAGCCCAAAGATGAAGTTATAAAGAAGAATAAATGACAACAGACAACATGATTTGTCACAACCAAAGTTGTATTTAATTACAGTTTATATATACTGTAAAGATACACTTATATCACTGACATGTTTAGAATTAAAGAGTAATCATATAAATGGAGTAAAGTGAATGTATAAGCAAGTCAGCCTATGATTGACCCTGTCCTGTGTTTGGAAAGTTTACCCATATTAGGTTTAATCACAGTTTCCTCATATTCTTATCCAATACATTTTCTCAATCCTTCCAGAAAACTCAAACTTAAGAACCATACTTCATGTTCAATGGCAGAAATGTTCTCTTTTGGCACATTAATGCACACATAAGAGGCAACACTGTTGTTTTTATCTCACATGTAAGGACAAAGTGCAAACTAGTTGTCATTTAGGGACACCAAAAAGAATTGCTGAACTTGTGGAAATGGAAAATAAAGTAATTTAACTTTCAAAGCAAAGGTATTTCCTTGTCTTCTGAAGAAGAAAGGCTTTAGTGAGAACTTGCTTTGCCCTTCTCGGACAAATGTGTGTATGAGAACAGTGGATTAATGCTAAGGTTTTATCACTTGTGATATTCCTTACATGGAGGACGACTGCTGCCATTGACACAGTTAGAGGTTGGCTATGTAATAGTTTGCACGAGCATTACATTCTTACAGAAAAAATGGAAACTTAGAAACAGTTTTATTCACTAAACTATGCTGCTGACACTAGATTTCTTGTGGTGGGGAACACTTCTGCAAAATCTATAAAGCTTAAAGGTCCCATATTGTAAAACGTCAGATTCCCATGTCTCTTTTGACTATAAATCAGGTTGAGGTGCTATATAAATATAATATAAATACAAAGTGATCAGTCCAAAGAGAAATGTACACAGCCCATATTCAGAAACTGCACCTTTAAACGAACTGTCAGGAGGTATCCATAGGTATGTGATGTCACAACTAAAGGCCTATTTGTTATCAGTAGAAAGTGCTGCTACAGTGCCGTTACATCGTTTCCCGGCTGCAATGACAGTGCAGAGATAAAGAGAGGGCAGATGTGGAAGATGTGGAAGACCTGGAAACACTGACCAATCAGAGCAGCCTGGGCTTTTTCAAAGGGCAGTCTTAAAGAGACAGGCGCTAAAACGGAGTTTCAGACAGAGGGTAAATACAGGTGAATTCAGACAGACAGTATGAGAAAAATAATGAGCTTTTTAAACATTAAAGCATGTGAACATGTTCTAGTTAGTTAGTTCAAGCTACCTAGTGGCTTATTTTAATCACAGCAAATATCTGAGTTTTTTTCCATTGACAAACAGGTATCAAAACTAACTTAGCACGCTAGAAATCAATGTGATGGGGGGGTGAGAGGTCACTTGGATGATAAGTATTGACCATTGCCAAATAACACACTGATATCTGTGCTCCCTTTTATGTACACTGACTGGCAATCTAATATTGAGAGTCTGTTATACAGGGAAGGGGCCCCATAAAAATTCTTTTTAGCTAGGTCCAATGTGGCCTAGCTGCACCAGCTCTGGTGATGTAACACTTGCACAGTGTGGTTGGCCCACTTGGCATGACTGAGAGCACTCTCTCTGCTTCACTCACAACCTTAAAGAGAAGGACAAAGACAGAGGAGAGTGGGCAGTGTGGTTAAACTTCAGTGAGACAGACTCGTTAGATGAAATAGGTCAAAGTAAGGGTACATCACAGAGGATTTAACTGTTCAGGAATCTCAATCCTACTGCAACTCAGATTAAGTTTGCATCTCAAACTAACTCGTTTGAATACATCTCAGATTGGCATATTCATTTTTGCCCCAGTCGTAATTCTGGTTTATTTAGAATGTGTCCTCGTAGGAATGTCATTGACACAGACTCTGTTATCTGAAACCGATAAGAGAACACACAAGAGTTGAGAAACAGTCACGTGTGAGTGTACCTGTGTCAAGCCGCTGTGTGTGATTGTGTCTGTGTTACTAAACTTCTGCTATGACGCCACTACATGAAAATGGGGAAAGGTGCACAAAATACAACAAATTTAGGACTTTGGAAAGAGTAAAAGGTTGAAAAGTAAGGGTGTACAGGTCTGTGCACATTTCTTTAATGGAATTATCACAATAATAATGAGGTGCAATAGGGTGTTGAATGCTTCTTGAGATAAAAGCAGTCTATTGTCCCTTTTAAGCAGCCGGACTACAAAGACCCATTCTAAGAGCCTGTAATCAAATACCATCCTTTTCAACTGGAGCCTGCACCACATTTCTTTCCTTCTTCCTTTACTGTGCACCAGATTTACTTTTCCTCACTTCTTCTTCCTTTCTGTGTTTCACTTCAAGTTCCCTGATGAGGACTTTAGGCCTTCCCATCATTTTAATCTGGTATTAATGCTTAGGATCACAATTACTGTATATTGGTTATTCTAATAATGATGTACACAAAAGTAGGCTATAACATATCTAGGTTTATGAAAACAGAACTTTATGGGGGAAAAAAAAAACCTCTTTCTCTCCAAATTGTAGTTCTCAAGAACAAGATGTGCAGTCCTGAAAATATGCATGAAAAATATGCAAAGCACAATGATAAATGAAAAACAAATGAGTTCAAACAAGGGAAACTGATGTAATTTCTTAATCATTTCCTTGTAAGTTTCTCACAGAGAACTGTGCATTATATGGCTAATGGAGGTGAGATCTGAGGCACTGAATTTGCATTGAAACAACTTCTACATTTAACCACAAGTAAATATTAAATCATCATTCATTTATTATTGTTAAATGTCCCTTTTTGTATGTTTCTCCATAGACAGTTTCCACATTTTACTATGTTCAACTGACCTGCTATGCACTAAAACACTCAATGTTTTAGCAATTAATTGGAATCAATTCATGTTCATCCTGAACATAACAACATTACACATTCATTTGAAGTAGTGTTTCTGACCACCTGAGGAATATAAGTCCAATATGAACTCTCCTTTTAGCTCTGTCTGCGTCTCCTCTAACACCTGGGAAAATATATCACTCTTTAGCTGCTAAATAAGAAACCATGTTCACAGATTTTCAACAGTGTCATTCTACCACTTGGTGCTGGGCAGGTAGCTTACACCATTATTTTGTTATATTTATACCGGAAATGTTTGTATGAGACACTTTGTCCTAGACCTTTTCTTCAGAAGCCATTTGGCATGCTGCAGTAAAAAGAGCACAGGTGTAAATATTAAAATGTATCACTCGATTTATGACTTGGCAGCTTTGATTTCAGGGTCATGGTATTTTGCATGCTGGCTCACTGTCACAGTGTGGGACAGTTGAACATACTGGGCCATTGGTAACATTAGTAACACCTGTGCGACCCATACTTTGAAAAGTCAAAATGTCTGCTGTGAAAAGTATTAAAAGCCTAATGAAAAACAACACTTAATCGACCTGTGGTTTTAGGCCTGAAAATTGGCTCCTCATAACATCATAGGTGTTATAGGTGTACATTTACGGTACCCACCATTACTTTTTATTTATTTATTTTTTACCTCTTTGAAAAGGTCCACAGGGTACACAGATGACAAATTCATTTTCGAAAATGAAAAATAATGGTTTATGGATTGAACATTTTGATTCATGTATGTGGCATTTTGCAAGTAATAGTATCAAATTTATAATATAGTATTGGTAAGATAAGATATCCCTCTATTAGTCCCACAAAGGGGACATTTCCTTATTGCAGCAGCAAAGTGAATAACAAACAGGAACAGGAAACAATAAATTCTAGATAAATATAGAAATCTATGACCAATATAAACACAGGGAAATTTAAAATATAAGAATATAATATATTTCATATTTTTAAGTGTTTTAAATGTAGACTAAGGCACAGAGGATATTACTACTGCCCATTGTGATTGAAATTCACCTGAGCTAAGTATTTCACACTGTGAAGTGAACCCAGTTGGTGAACATAAAAGTGCAGTTATTGCCATTATTATTATTATTGTTTTATTGTCTACTGGGAGCAGTGCTGGATTTCCACGTTACTTCCATCACTTTTTTACTAGGCTACTTAATGTTACATTGGGGTGTTGGTTGTCTCGAGCTCTTTAACCTTCAAAGGTGCCGCTCGTTGCGTGCTGTCATGCCCTCTTCTGTGATTGGTTAAGAGCAGAGGGGGGCGTGTCTGGTGCGTCACGTAAGAGAGGGATAAACAAGCTTAGGCGTGGAGAGAGAGAGAGAGAGAGAGAGAGAGAGAGAGAGAGAGAGAGAGAGAGAGAGAGAGAGAGAGGAGAGAGAGAGAGAGAGAGAGAGAGAGAGAGAGAGAGAGAGAGAGAGAGAGAGAGAGAGAGAGAGAGAGAGAGAGAGAGAGAGAGAGAGAGAGAGAGAGAGAGATTAATATGAGACCGGCGCAGTAGCACTCTCCTATATCCGCCACGGAGACGAACGGTGCCAGCTGCTAGCTAAGTTAGCCATAGTAGGCAGATAGCAACTAGCTTCACAGTCCTAGCGCCTTTCTAAGAGCATATGAGGCACTGAGCAGGAGTGTGTGTGTGTGAGTGTGTGTGTGTCGAAGCTGTGAGAGCCCGCTCGGCCGTCCCGAAGTCACTCCGCGTGTCCTAGTGTGTACCTGTGTGTGTATATATAAACTCCCCTATCTCACCTCTTCCTCCCGCGACCAGCAGCTTGTCTATAGTTGTGTGCGAGGTTAGCACACACAAACACACTCTGACAGTCGACTGTTTACATTCGGTGTCCGGTTGCTTGCCAGCGGATTCACATCACTTACTGACACCGACACAGCACCAGCATGTGAGTACTGATAGATAACGTGTGTGTGGTAGTGTGAAGGAGTCCTGCATGTGTGTCTGTGGGGCTGTCATTGAGTGTATTCAACTTCCCCCTTTCTCCCTGAGTGTATGAATGACTGCAAGTGTAGCCTTTGACTGCCTTGCGTCTGGCGGTCAACGTGGTAAAAGGTGTTGCAAGAGCTGCGAGTCCAGCAGTCTCAGCTGAACAGTTGTTACAGAAAGACATTTAAGCTACAACTTGTGTGTCAACCAACCGGTCGAGAACCAAACTATGCATTGACAACTGGCCTATTTACTTTGCTAGCTACACTTTTTATAGCTTAAATATGCACAAGGAAACTTTAGCAAAGTGGGATCAAAGGGGTCTGACGTTGTTGGATAGGAGCTTTTTCAATGGTGTTTCATGCAGAAATGACTGTTAAAGTCTGAAAATAATAGAGCTATTTACATGGAAATACTACACACTACATTTTCTTTTTATCCAGACAGGGATAGGTTGTCTGTTAACATATTGAAACTTGTACTGTAGGTTTTATAGCTTGCTTGTTTTCTTGTACGCTGCACATCGAATTAGCTCATAACTCCCTGTGTGTTGTATCAGAATCATTTGACTGTGCAGTTTGGTCATCCTCATAGCAACCTTTAGTCTGCTTCAAACAGTGGAGAACAGCTGTCCCGTCCCAGAACTCAGGGAGGCCCTGTGGGAGCGGTGTGGTGATCAAGAAAAGGACAGTTATTTTAATAAGCAGAACTTGCAGTAAAGCCTACAGCGGGGTTGTGATCCGAAATATGCAGTCAGAAAAAAAAGGCTGTAGTCTGCTTTTTATCTTAGCCCTACTAAAGTGACTGTAGTGTGTGTGATGGACATCATTCACCTTGTAATGAAGTAATGAGGGAATGAATGAAAGAGAGTGAATATGTTCAAGGCAACTGGGATGCATTCTTTATCATTTTTATGAGTGATGCAGATGTTTCAGTGCTCCCCGTTTCATGCACATACTGTATATTCCAGTTGCTTTTTCACACAACCTTTATTATCTGGTTACTGGATCAAATAAAGAGTGCGCTGTGTGCTAGACTGGCAGCTGTACTGACAGGACTACTTGAGCTGTTGAATGCAGCAAAGCAATACGATAACAAGTGAGTATGCTGCAAGTGAGCCCCTTTTGAGTTGTCAGATAGACATGGTACTTTATTCAGGTGACAGTACTCCTGCTCAGTAGTCTGTAACTGTACTGCACTGACACTTAAGTTTAGACTATATCTGGGGGGATGCTAGGTGGCCCGGTATGGTCAGAGGATATTATATTTCCACAAGCAAGGCTTAATATGATATGAATATGATGACGTTTTTGTAATGTTATCTTAAAAAGCAAGCCTTTTAAATCGTCTTTCCTAATTGTTGCATACCATTTTGCATGCCTTTTTGTATAAATTACATCTAAAATTGTTGGGGAAGAGTGCAGAGAACCCAAGTATTTAGCATCAAAAGTGGTACAACAAATGTTTTGCCTCTTATGTCTGCACTAAAAAATGCATGCGTGTATCTCAGAGCATCTTTCTTCAGTTTGGGATGTTGCACATTAGCACAGCTTTGGACAAAACTGGACCATAGGTGTTTTGAAAATTCAATAAATTGAGAACGCTGCACTTGTGTATAACAGCATGCAATTATGGTGACTTGCCTTACTCCCTTTTCTTCCTTTACTGTGTGCTGTCAGCTAATTGATGTCCTGACCTGTTGTTAGGGTTACCATGAAATGAAAAGTAAAAAAATGAATTACGCTTAAATTACTGTGTTGGCATGTAAGAGTTAGAGTGGAGTCTGTCAGACCAGAAGGCAAGCAGAAAAACACAGACTAAGTTCACAATGGTGAGAATTAAGTAGCCGTGTCCCGTGTTATTTTTGTATTCTTTGTTGCACCCTCGCTGAAGTGTTCAGTTGTGTTTTGGTGTAGAACAGCCAGTGTTGCATCTTGCTATGCTTGTAGGCATAAATACAAATTATGTCTGTAAATAATGCCAGAAAATAACTATCGGCGCAAGCAGCAGCCCGCATATGCCAATGCACTTTAAAAAAACGCTAATATCGGACGGCCGATGTATCGGTCTATCACTATTTCTCTCCACGTTTTGTCCTGTCCCACTGTCCAGTTTAAGCAGGAACCGCATCAGATTCAGGGGGTGCTATATCACTGTGCTTCAAAGCTCTGAGTCATAGATTGATACAATTGCGATTAGCAGGTGTTCCGCAGAATCATGAAACCCTGCATGAATGTTAAGCATGTGAAGCTGCGTCTTCCCTCGAGGTTTAATGAGGTCAAAGAGGGTGTGCTGAAGGGTATCAATATGTCACTCATGAAGCTCTCATGCTCTGAGCAGCCCCTCACCCACATTCAAGTGTTTAATAACCTGCAGACTCACTAAACAAGATCCCTCGTGGTAACTTCCACTTATAAAGAGAGCAAACCGTTTTCTCCAGCTTTTTTACAGAGAGAGTAAAACCTTTTTTCCCATTCAAATTAATGTGTATATGCAGGTTTTATAAACACGGCAAAACCTACAAATTGGCGATAGAATTTTTTCCCTTTGCCAGTAGACCAGTATGCCTTTCTGCTCTGGTGTGTCAAGTGGAAAACAGGGTTTGTAAACAGAAAGCAGCATGGAGGCCAGTTACAACGTTACCATGGTTACGTCTTTTTTTGTTACTTGTATAGTTTCTCTCTCAAACTCGGTGCCGACTCATTTGAAATGAATGATGACACAAAAGTTGCAGAAACTACAGATGGAACATAATAATGTGAAAATTATGCCATCACCGTTGATTGGAGCTAGAGCCGATAAATAGCTGCGACTACTGTAGAGTCATTTGTCCTGTGAATACATTCCCATTGCAATCTTTCCCACTAAAGACCAAAACCAGATGTTAGTGGATGTGAGTGGGAAAAGGGGCTTAAGGTTTAGCAGAATGTAGCCTGTAGGTCAGCTTCAGGGTTTTATAGGACATTGCCCTCTCACCTCTTTCCTCTACAGTCCTCCAGCAAATGTAAAGACTTTCTTTGAGCACAGCATCAATTTACAGGTCCAAAAGAAAAGTAAATGGGTTAAATAATTCCCGGGCTTTTATTTAAATACGCTGCAACTGTGAAAGCAGTCTAGGACCGCAACATGCACCTTAAGAGTTATACAAGAATGATATAAGAAATCTTTTGTTTTTCCAACACATTATATCCTAAAAAAGCAGCTCACAGCAGCAGGAGACTGGGGCATCTTGTTGACACAGCTGGTAAAGAGGCCGAGTGACAGTGAATATCAGGAGGAAAATGCAGTGGTTTCATTCGGCTCAAATGAACATTGTCAACGGGCTACAAACTGTACTTTGTTACAGCTATTTGAACATCCGCTTACTTTAGGTCCAAATGAGTAGTATCTATTTGAATTCATTTATACTGAGGGAGTGGAGCAGAACGTTTGAAATCAGGGAAAATGTCTTTTGAATGGTAAATTTAAGGTCAATTCTTGCTCAAAGGTGCTTTTCCAGGCCCCTCCAGTCTTTCTTGTTGATGTCTTTTTGGCAGTTTCACAGACTGCACAATCTACCTTTCTACAAGCAAACCATTCTTACCTCTATGCCACCACTACCCGCTTTTATTCCAGTCACAAGCATTTGTTCTGTCTACAGAAACACGGTCAGCCTCGGTAACCTTGTTGCTGCTAATATTTTGAAGCCTTTTTAGACCTCATCTTTAGTGCATTAATATAGCAGCAAACAAATATTTGCTATATGAAGATATAGCGGTGTGATTGTGTCCTGAGCAGAGAATGAAGTCACTGTTCTTCTGTGTGTTGTAATCTGAATTTCTCTGTTGTTTGTTTGCATAGCCAGTCTGTCCCCGTGTGCATGTGGCCATGAAAAAACATCGATATTTCACATGTTTGGGAAGGGTCTGTGAGAACCGTGTAGAGGCAATCTCAGGCCACTATTTTTCAGTACTTCAATTACAGCTTCTTTAAAGATCCCCTTCAGGCATGTTTGAAGACACATAGGGGCCGTCCACACAAACGCATGTATTTTTTAAAACTGTGAGTTTCTCTGCACGGTTTGGCCTTTCATCCACACGTAATCGCAGTTGTGGGCTCCTGAAACCGTAGTTTTTTGTAACCGGGGTCCAGAGTGAACTTTTTCGAAAAGTCCAGTTTCAGCAGTCCTGTGTGGTAAACTGTAAGTTGTATCCATGGAGACTTTTGAAGCCCTCTAGACGTGACCAGCTGACGGAGGCAGATTTTGCGGTTTCATGTGGATGGAGATATTTTTATCACACCGGTGGTGTGGACGGTTTCAAATATACCTGTGTTCATGTGGACTAGGCCGTAGTCTGCTTAGAACTATAAACTTTAAAAAAAAGCATTTTTTTGTGTTGTGTAATTACCAGTGGAGCCTCCTGTTTTTTGTCTGTTTGTTTGTTTGTTTTAGATTAACAAGTGACCTTCTAATGGAAACATTAGAAGATACTGCCCTGTAATAATACAAGCAGCAGGGGAGTAGGGGTGCTGTTTGACTGCACTGGGTGTAAGGACAGTGAAAGAGGTTAATGACAGTTAAGTGTTTCATAAAACACCGTATAATTAGAAGGGCACTCTGTGGACCATGCAGTGTGAATATACTGAGTACGAAACTGTATTTTCTGATCATGCCGACACCACAATAATGCAGCAGAAAAATCTCTCAATTTTCACAAAAGTGAAAAATATTTAATATCCACCAAATTTCATGAGAATTGGACTGGTACTTATTTTGTAATCCTGCTCACAAGCAAACAAACAAACAAACTGAGCTGGAAACATCGTTAACCTCCTCGGCGAAGGTAATTATCACATCTGTGGACTACTGTTGTCACCTCGCTGGATTCACCCCATTAGTTTAACCCTGTCCAAGACACCAATGGTTTCGTATGACATATTCATTTTAAGAACCAAGCTTTCGGAAAGTACAGTCGGCGTGAACCACTGGGTTATGTATATTTGTGATACAGAAGAAATGATGTGATCTACAACATTTTTCTTGCGTTAAAGCTATAAAGCTATTTGTTTGAATCCCTACATTTTGGTGTCATGATATATTTTCTCTCCCAGGCTAATTTTAATGATGAACTCAAAACTAAGGGACGTCAAGTATTCCAGGAATTAAGTTTTAAGTGCAGAGAAAGCTCTAGAAAACTAGTGTTTCCTACCCTTGAAATAAATAATGCCACTACTGGGAAGGAGCTACTTCGCTAAAGTATCAAAATATATTTAATTTCACCCCTTGTGTTTTGTGAAGTGTGTGCTAGGCCCATAACACACCAAGGAACTGATTCCCAGGATGATTTCTGAGACTTTACTGTAAAGGATGAAGAGGTAGACCCTTTTGTCATGGTCATGATAGCCATGTATGTATTTGCCCCATGATCAGGGCAAAGTTAATGCTAGTTATGTGTGTTTGTGTGTCACAATATCATGGGCTGTGTGCGTCATAACAGAACAGAACTTTGATCTCTAAGTAGTTAATATATGAACCAGAAATCACCCCCCCAACACACAGAGGATGTTCTCTGTTTAGACAGGATCGTCTGATGTATGCATGAGGCAGTGCATATGTGTCACGATATAGCTGTGCTGTCAGACAGACTTACACCGAAAGCTAAGAACAGTGGAGTGTACGCATGTTCTCCGGGTCCTATGTATTACCTACTATGTATGTAACCGGGAACATGGGACCCTTCTTCAAAAAAAGGGACCTAACCCTAATCATCATCATCCTCCTAATCTACAAATCATCTCTGGTGGACTGTCCTGTCCAGTGGTACCCTGAATCTCTTTTTGAATATAGATTTATATTTTAACCATCATTTTAACCCTTTAACAACCAAATCAGGTCTTTTTAATGAGTGTTTTAATGACACAGAAAGTCCCCTTATGCCGTGCCCCCAGTGTCAGCCATCTTGGGCACACGCTAAAACCTAACCCGTCAAGGAATTGCTTTTTCTGAAAAAGGGTCCTTTGTCCCCCGATGACCCTGAAATCATCCCTGTTAGAGACAGGACAAGAGTGAGAGAGAGAGAGAGAGCAAGACAGGGGTTAGAGAGTACATTTGGCTTAAAACAGCATTCCATTTTTGCTTCCCAACTATAATTGAATTCAGTGCTTGTTTTGTGTTGCAGCAGTTTTGGAACTGTTAGCATTCAGGGTCGAGGTTGCACTGTCTCACAGTGCTCTGCCTGTAACAAATCATGTCAAATAGTGTAGTTTGTTTCCCACTAATTACAAATGACAAAGTTTTGAGAAACAGTCAAGCCCTGCGCAGACATAATGCAAATTTAAATGAGCCTCTACCACCAGAAGATTGTATCCTCTGATTCATTGTATCCTGTCCCCCAAATCACCGATTTATCTCTCAACTGAGTTGGAAGTATAGTTTTTGTATTACAGAGTAAACAAAGGTCTATACAATGAGGAGTCTGCAACTGGATTTGATCCTCCAGATTGAATCTTGTGGAACTAAAAGTTGCTGAATAACTTTGGCCAGACTTCTGCCGTCTGGTTTGAATTGTAGGCTTATTTATTTCCGGGGAAGCAGAGGGAGCTGTGGTGCTCCCAGCAGTTACAACGATGTGACTATTCTATATACGACTTACTTTCAGTTTTCCTAATCCTAGAACACAACATAAGATATGATAACGCAGTATCCAGATGCTATCAGTTATCAGTTACTGTAGTGCTGTGCGACATACCAGAAAGGTACGAATTGCTTTAAAGCATGTAAACATGTTCTAGTAACACAAAATACAAGTATAAGCCTGAAAATGAGCAAAATATGTCCCCTTTAAAATGTGTCTGGTGTCAGTCTTATACATATGTATACAGTCTTATACATATGTACACAGTCATATATATATGTACACAGTCATATACATATGTATACAGTCATATACATATGTTAGACATTGTAACCCTGGGATCACATGAATATTCTGACCTCTGACCTGGTCTGACGTAGTTTACAGGCCTCTAGAAAAATCTGATCCCAGTGTAATCCATGTGAAAGAGATTTCCTTTGTTAGAGTTGTGTGTGTGAGTGGAAAAAATAAGAAAGGTTATTTGGATGACTTGGATTTTCTGTAACTTGATGGAAGTAAATCCCTCCAATACACAATAATGCAACCCATGACTCTATCACTTTTAAAGGAACGCCCCTTGGATAAAGTAAAGCGCTGTGATGTCATTGAGTTATGTTGCTGTTTGTGTATCAGATAAAGTTGGGACAGAGTGAAGATATCAGTTAATGATTGTCATGACTTGGTCTGTTTGTCAACAGTCACAATATAGAGCTGTAAACCAATCTGTCCATGCAGATTAGGATTAAAAGACATTGATTGATCATGTTGTATCTGCTCAGCACTATATAATAAAGCTACTGTCACTGGGGTGGCAGTCATTCATGTGTGTGTGATAAGGTGGATATTGATGGTAGTAATTACTATCACTATCAAACGTGCATGATAACATACTATACATCTATCAGTCAGAGCCATGTGGAATGCAAGTTACATTTTAATGCATTTTTACTCAAGCCATATTGATTATGTTGTAAGCTGAGCATGTGCAGTAAAAATGCACAATGCTAGTATGGACTGTGACGTGATCATCTGACTGAGTGGAATTTGGTCTTGTTTTTCATAGTGGTCCCCTCTAATGTTTGCTTTGACTTCAGGAAAGACAGTGATCAATCCGTTTTGCTAGTCTCAATGATTCGACATGGACTACTGAACAATAACTCTTAATCAAAAGCTGCTAGTCTGTCGTGTTGCATCCCCCTGCTGTCTATATTATTATAATGCATGAGTCACTCAACGAATGGTGTCGAGTTGTCTTACTGATCACATGGTCATTTCTTGTTGCTCAGTAAGGGCGCACTCATACTGTCCATCCGTACCGTGCCCCAGGACATTTCACGGCTAAAGTAGTTTGTTTGACCAGTGTGAGTGCAACCGCTTTTGTGAAGTGTGTTTGCACATGTACGAGCAGGAGTGTGTGCACGTGTACGAGCAGGAAACCTACGGCGGTTCTGACGTCATTTTATGTGTGCTTGTTGGGACA
The DNA here is from genome assembly GCF_963691815.1 of Echiichthys vipera. Taxonomy (NCBI): domain Eukaryota; kingdom Metazoa; phylum Chordata; class Actinopteri; order Perciformes; family Trachinidae; genus Echiichthys; species Echiichthys vipera. The sequence goes on along the minus strand of NC_139847.1, from coordinate 14,203,762 downwards.
AGTACCCTAGAGCATGGGGCACAGTACGGACGGACAGTGTGAGTGAGCCCTAAGTATATTTAGCCATAACCTGTCATTTTGAGTCTGTAAAACATTATGTGCATGTTGTCTTGCGCGGTAAAGGGGAAATAAACCCTTTTTCAAATTTTTGGTCTAAGCCAGTCCAAAGATATTAGTAAACATGATTAATGCTCTCCCAATTCCAAAAACTAGTGCTAAAACTCAAATGTGTGCTGTTATAAAGTTTAAGGTGTGGAGCTGCTACACAGACAGTGAATCGTGAAAGATGTTACAGATGACACTGAGAGCACCCTGGAGAATGTTGTGAGGATATGGGGACAGTACTTCAATAGGTGTTCCCCTTTTAAACCTTCCTGATATAGCCTAAGTTTCCACCCTGTAAATGATAATTTATCTCATGCACATTTTCTCATGGTTTTTGAGATATATAATAACTATGGGCCTGTTTTTAGTTTCACCAACTCTTTGTGAAGGATTCTACTCTCAAATGTACAGGACACTCTCAAAAGACACACTTTCAGTGTTCTGTCAGCTGTTAGGACACACACAGAATCATCTTCTTTTCTTGTATTTTCTTTATTTCATAGGCTGAATCCTGATAAGAAAAACTGTTTGACCTTAAGGAGACAAACAGCAAAATGACCTGAGGCACAAAACCAAAATTAACCTGCAAATTGCACTGCGACAGTTGAGTGTCCCCACCTTTTGACATTCCCTTCATACCATAATCAAGCTTTGAGTTTGCTTTGTTGCATTTTGGCAATGTGTGTCATACTACTGGTGAGCCGCTTGGCTGTGGCACATGCTCCACCGTCAGTGCAGGGAGACAGGAAGGAAGAGAGTACTGAGCTACATTTTAAAACTGTTGGATAACGGTATTAAAAAAGAAACATTTTAGAGAATGGCAGGAAAAAAAGAGAGATGCTGTAGACAGACAGTGGAGAGGAGATGACGCATACAATGTAGAGAAACAAAAGTGTTTGTTTCCTTTCTCTCATCACATTCAATGTTCCTTAACTGCTGTTGTTATTTGTTTCTCAAAGACTACCCTTTACTTTTCAGCAATTCTCCTTAAAAAAGAGAACTTAGTCTCAAGGCTATATAATCCAATAATAATATATCACAGAAAAGAATGACTACCGTACGTATGGTCAACTCTAAATAATTCGCATTATCCTTTTTCTAGTTAGGATGTAAAAACACTATCATAGCACCAAAGGTATAAGTAAAGTCAGTTTGTGTCACACTTCCATTTGTCTGTTTGACATCAGCATTGTCCAGACATCTGCAAATGTCCTTGCCCTCAACATCCATTCAACTTCATTTTCTGAGTCGATTTTCAGTCATTAGATCAGTTGTTTACAACTCAGCGTAATGATGAAGTATCATCACTGTGCACTATTTCAGGTCAGGAAGTTTCTTCCCACTGCAGGCCACTACTGTATATCTGGACGTTTTTCAGCCTTTAGGAGATCAAGGAGCATTTTAGATCACAGTCTGCATCTTAAATGAACCATCATTAGGTTACTGGCAGGTAATCCTTGGATGTGATTTTCTGTACATTTATGAACTTATGAATCAATGCATGCTGGTGTTATGATGTAGTAGGTGTTGTTTCCATTTCACACCCATACAGTTTGACTTGATTGTAGTAGAGCTGTTCACAGTTTGAAATTATATCATTACAATATTAGGACACTAAGTTATTGTATCATTAACTTAAAAAACATCTTTCCTTGGGCTTTTAGGCCATACTGTATAACATATTTTGAAGTCACTTGACTGTTATAGATGAGAGAGACTGGTAGGTAATACCTCTGTCTACCTGGCCCTCATATCCACACTGTACCGTATAAAAATATCACTCAACCTCAGAGTAGAACCAATTCTTTGGTAAGAAGTTTTAATTCTGTATTGGAGAGGTAAGGTCAGTAGAAGACAACTGCCCATCTTCCTGGTACATTTGTCCTGTTCCCCTCAAGTGTGCTGTAGTCTCCCTGTTGTATTCAGGCCTAGGGAAACTGTATCTGTTTCACAGTGTGACAGTGTTGCTTTGTGTAGATGGAGGATACTGTTTCAGCAAGAGCTGAAAGACAGACAGTCTTCAGACAGTCTCAAGGCGTTCATTGGCAGCCTACAAGCATCTATTCACTGGTTTGTAGATCATTCTTCATTAATTTCACAATCATAGAACATCACTGAAGAACTGGAAAAGTTCATACTGTATAGAAGATTTTGAATAAAAAAAATTACCTTTGCTCTATTTGCTTTATGCCATCCAATCTGGGTGATCTAGTCTCTCAGCAGTCGGTCTCACATTCTTTCCACAGGTGTATTGTATATGCCTCAGCAGACATGATTTAAATGGTAATGAATAAGAGGAATGAAAAAGATTTTTGTGTGTTATGTGCAGCCTAACTAAATTACTTTTGATGATATAATTAATTCTCCCATCATGCACTGAATAAAACTTTTAAGTAGACAACCCAGTTTGCACTGGTGAAATGGGTGAAATGAGCTCTGCTGTTAGCTTTATACCAGAGATGCACCGATCCAGTTTTTTCCGATCCAATCTAATACTGATACCTGGGCTGAGCGTATCGGCCATTACTGCTGTTGAATGAATGAATGAACTGTATACTTTGCCATGTGAGTGAAGGCATCAGGCTTGACATAAACATTTAGCCTTGTTAAAAAAAGGTAACAAATTAAAACAGATATAAATGTATGTAGTATTATTATAAACAAATCAAGTGTACATTAGCAGCAAAAATAAATAAATAACACTTCCATGTAAAATGCACTGCAAACAGGTATTTTAAAATGTAACCCTAACCGGTGTTGCAAACATAGAATTGAAGTGACTAGATGTAATGGTTAGCTATACATGTGTATTGTACATTTATCTTTGAAGGACCCACGTTGTAAACCACCTTTTTTATTATAAAGAGGGTGGCTGTAAAAGTATGAAAACCCTCAATCTACAGAGCAATGCACCCGGTTACAGCTGTACTATATATAGGTAGAAAGTGCTGCTACAGTCATTCCCCGGTTGCAATTCCTGTTTTCCGGGAAGACCTGGAAACACTGACCAATCAGAGCACACTGGGCTTTTTCAGGAGGGGGTCTTAAAGAGACATGTGCTAAAACTGTGTTTCAGACAGAGGGTGAATACAGGTATATTCAGGCGGACTGTATGAGGAAATGGATGTGTGTTTTAAACATTAAAGCATGTAAACATGTTCTAGTAGGAACACCAAATACAAGAATGAACCTGACAATGAGCACAATGTGGAGGCTTTAAATCTTAACAGATGGTAATTCACCTTTTAAGAGACTATAGATAAGAATCAGGAAATAATTGTGCATGATGAATCTTAGCTTGGCCCAAAGAAATGGAGTTATTTTTCTGTCTGGATCAGCATGAACAAAAGTCATAAGTTGAGAATGTTGAGAAGATGCCAGCTCTCATTGTAATATGAGGCCCTATAGATCAAAGTCCAGTTTATGTTATAGTTTAGGATATGACCTTTGCATTTTATTTACTTCTCAAGTGTATAATAAACCAAACATATTGTTAGATTAACAAATCATTAGGTTTAGTACGTGCAAATTCAGGTGATTTCAAAGGACGGGCTGCTTTGTCAGATTGTTTGTGGTCCCCACCGACTGCATTGCTGTCGTTTGACCACAATGTGGCAGCAGAGGACTGTCAGTGAGTCGTGGCCTTGTTGGTCCAGAAGAAGAAGCTTCCACAGCTGCAGGGCTCACTGGAAAACACAGCTCCAAGTAAAGCTGCATGTTTCCTCACAGTGATAGAGACACTTTCCATCAATTTGACAAGGTATTCATGTGTCAGTGTACCTGTGCAATTCACGTGGGGTTGCGGGTAAGATTGTCTGTATCTTTGGTGATAGGGTGCTTCAATTTTGTAGTTGTATGCGTTCAAGGGATAGGAAATCACTGCCAGTGTAAGGAGTCATTTATGGTTTGTTTGTTTGTTTTGATCACTGAAGAAGTTGCCTACGTCATGTGATAGTTGGATGATGCAGTCCATAATACCAAGTGAGGGCACCGTCTAAACAGAAAAATCCTAGCTCAACTGAGACAGACTTGAATGCATCTTGTTCAGTAGTTAACATCATTTCATGTACTGTGAGTCTGTTCTACTTAATCACCCTAGTTGCTGTCTCTGTGGACGAAATGTTTTGCATTTGAAAGATAAACACCAGCAAGTTTGTTTCTTCCCTTCTACGAAGGAGACTAATGGGGGGCAGCAGCAGTCTGCGTGCTTCAATCATAGTTTGTGATGAATGTTTGTCAAATGTGGGAAAAATATACTCCATGCCTCCATTTCATTGTCGGTATTTGAAAAAAAAAAAAGGCACACAAACACACCAGGAACTCGTGGTCCTTAATTTGAGCTGATTAGCAGCTGGTGAGCGGAGCAGCAGCTGATTGGCTTTCTTCCTCCCTCCTTTCTCTCCTTTTATGGGAATCAAATCTTTTTGGAACACGTTTTGATAGGGATTATTTCAGCAGCTGTGACTTTTCTGTACAACCGTAATGGGTTTTTCTCAAATAGTTGATGAATCATATAAAGGTGTTTTGAATTTATAAACAAACTGCGTGGTATTTTTTTTTATTATGAAAGACCACTTCACAATATCAGTTGTGATACACGATCCCTTCATTATGAAATAATCAGTGCATTTGTTGTTGTTGGAAAAACTGACTACCGTATTTTCCGCACTATAATGAATGGCTTATTTTGAAAACTTTTTTCATATATAAGGCGCACCGCATTATAAGGCGCACTGTCGGCTTTTGAGAAATTTGAAGTTTTTTTTCGGTGCGCCTTATAGTCCGGAAAATACGGTACCATGTATTCAGTATCTTAACAAAGATATATATTTAATAGCTTCTGACTCATATGTGGCTGGATCATATTAATGTTTGTATCATTATAATACAGAGACCACTATAACAGTACGGCTGCTTGATTATGGCAGAAATCCTAATCCCGATTATTTTGGTCGATATCTGAATACTAAATGTCTTTGGAAACATCATGCATTTATTGGACTGGACTGAAGTATTTATATTTTCATACATAATACAGCTTTTTCTCGAGTATTTAAATTATCAAAGCTTTCCAACTTAATATTAGTAACACTAATTAAAATGTTCCGAGAAAATACCCAACAGTTGAAAGGCACACACAACCCTCGGCAACAACTTAATAGGTCTTGGCGCTTTAGTAGATTTAATCTCTTTAAACAGGGCTCACACCTCCTTGTTTAATCACTTTCAAAGCATTATCATCCTCTTATCATTTTCCTTGAAGCGTCTTTTTTTCACCTGAGAAACTGAACTTAGCAATTTGTTTCTAAATAGAGATTGTAAGAAATACAAGTTGTAGGTTTTGGATAAGACATGAACATATTTGACTCATTGGCTGTCGTTGCTGGTTGCTGAAGAACCTATGTATATTTCTTATATTCTGTAGCACGTGGGACAGATAATATGCTGGATATCATATCATAAAAGTATAAATAAAAGGTCCAATATTATAAAAAGTGTGACTTTTTTTTATTGTGAGGCAGGTGGAGGTGCTATATGGGTCCTGAAAGTTTGAAAACGCTCAATCCACAGAGAAATGCACACAGCCTTTATTCAGAAACTGTCTTTAAATGAACCATCAGGACTTCTGTACGGTTAGGATGTCACAACTATACTATATACCACGGGTGCCCGATTCCGGTCCTGGAGGAAGCTTCAGATGCTTGATACGGAGCACATTGTTAAAATCAGGAGTGTTGGAGCAGGGAGAAACCTAAAACTTGTAGGGCAGTGGCCCTCCAGTACCGGAATTAGGAACCCTTGTTATATACAGTATAGGTAGAATCCGTTGCTGCATTTGTTAGTCATTTCATGGCTGAATTGATTGTGCAGAGGCCTTGAGAGTGCAGATACGCAAGACCTGTAAATGCTGACCAATCAGAGCAGACAGAAGGGTGTCTTAAAGAGACCCGTGCTAAATCTAAGGGTGAATACAAGTATATTCAGACAGGCAGTATGGGAAAAATGAATGTGTTTTTTTTTTAACATTATAGCATGTAAACATGTTTTAGTGGAACACCAAAATAAGTATGAACCTGAAAATGGGATGGATGGATGGATGGATGTACTGTATGTATGTAATCAACAACAACATTGTTTGTAAAAGTTCACCCATTTCTTGATCAATGTGTTCTTATTTCTATCTAGTATGTGTCACTCCGTTGCCTCTTAACTTCATTTACTGCTGTTTACAAGTTTGAAGTGTATTGAGACATTATGTATGTTCAACATTTTCTTTCTTTCTTTCTTAGGATGTTGAGGTACACTGTAGTCCGAGGCGGCCTCGGCCTGTTGGCTGTGAGAAGGGCGTGTCTTTCCCCCCGCTTCAGCCACTCTGCCCCGCAGAGCGAGTATCGACCAATCAAGAAAGTCATGGTGGCCAATAGAGGTAAGATCCCGTCCACATCCTTACAGTACTAAGTCACCACTGAAGAAGACAAGCAATTTAGAAAGTACCATTAAATTAAATACAGTTTAATGTGGTTTCATTTATTATAAGATGATATTGTTAGAAAAAATTATAACATTTATAATATTCCCCAGGCCAAAGGAAGACTCTCACACTCTTAATATTTAATGACCAACATTAGCTTTCCTTGGCACATGCAAATATTTAAGCACACATTGTATGTGGGTGGCTGAACAAGATAGTTGTTTGCTTTAATCCAAAAGCGTTGAATTATTTTAGAATATTGGAAACAGAGGTGGAACAATCCTTGCAGTGCAATATGAATTTAATGCTGTCCACATTGTCACATATGTAGTTATTTAAATATTACTATTAGAAAAGCTAAAATGAAACCAGCATGGACGTCTCTACATCCCGTGGAGTCTAAATGGACTGTTTTTCTTTTTCCACAAAACAAATTGAACCCACCAATTGGCAAACATTTTTGTTTGTTCTTTTCTAAGCTGCTTGAAATTGCCATTAGTGGGGTTTGCATTACTGGCATGGAGGTCTGAATGGAAATATAATTAGGGTGGACCAGAGTGTTCTAAACATTAAGCAGTCACCAGCATGGTCGTTACAGGCAGCATAAACATGACTGACGTGCTATGGTAATACCTGTAATCACCAAACCCCCTGCTATTAAAGGTAATGTTGTCCATGGAGGCTGTAAGTGTGCAATTTAAGTGACCGCCAGGTGATGTGCAGGATTTAAGTGACAAATGAATGCATTTTATTCTCATTGCTTTATAGAGCCTCCCATTATATTGTGTCCTGCGGACACATTTGAAGTACTTGATTTGGTTCAGTGTTTTTTTTATTATTTTAGATTGATTGTTGCGTGGGTTTCCAATACAATTTCAATTCCGAACACACGTGGTACTTTGTAGGCCTCCTGCTGCACTCGATAAGTCTGTATTGCACATATACATGCACACACTCACGTCTACCCTCCCATAAAGGCTCCATTTAACTGCTTCAATCCATCATTTTGATTCAAATAGATTGTGGTCTCTGCCACAAGCTCACACACACACACACTTTCAAGCACGTCAAGGCTTTCTGTCAATCTCTCTCCTTCACATCGGTGTGACGCGATATCACCACATTAGATCACATTCATTACACTGGTGTGCACTGGACCGTGCACGCGCGTGCGTGTGTGTGCGCGCACACGATGAAAGGGGAGACCGGACCATCGCATCATATCAGCCCAGATTCCACTTCACCAAGCACATCTCCTCTGCCATTGCTTCTCTGCTCCTTCACTAATCTCCTTTTCTCTCTGCTCTCCTCCTCCTTCCTCCCTTTGCACTCCCTGTATTTTTCAGCACTTGTCAGATGTGATTTTCCTCTGAGCCCTTTGCTGTCTTCCTTTTCTCCTTTTCGCTATCCTTTTTGCATTTCTTACTTCTTTTCCCTTTTTTTCCCTCCACTGCTTTTCTTTTCTCCTGTCCACTTATTTGTCAAGTTGTTAAACTTGCCAAACTGTGTTTCTTCTGCTACCTCAATTGTTTAAAACGTCCTTTTCCCCTTTTCTATTTTGCATTGTTCTTTTCTAAACTTTTTATTCTTCCTGACCTTCCATTCTCTAGATCTCTCACCTTAAATCCATTCCATTTCATCTGTCAGGCTCGTCCTTTCCTCTCTGTCCTCTCTAATATTTCCATCCTTTTTATGTCCCTCTCCAGAATTCCCTTTCTTTCTTGTTCGCTTTCTCTTTTAACACTCCTCCAATGATCCAATGCTGTCCTCCCTTTCAGGCAAGAACAACACATCTTACTAGTTTCCAGTGACTTTTTTTTCCTTCCCCAAAATGTGTGTTGCATGAAAAAGTATTTGGCTCCAGTGACAGCAAGATAAAAGGCAGGCAGTGTTTTGCTTGTCTAAAGCAGAGATTTTACACTGTGTTGTCAAACTTAAGAAGAAAAAAAGGAGTAGATTTATCGCAGTGTCTGTTGATATTTTGCACAGTGTGATGAAGTTTTCACATCTCATGTATTGTATAAAAAAATTCTGTTTATTTTATTCTCTCATCTGAGGGAATTTGCTGCAAAACAGGGATACATGATGTTGATAAAATCATATAAAGTGTGCTTATGAAAAAAGATGATGAAAGATAAAGAACTACAGCCTCCTGCTGCACACACCTACTAAAATGTGGATGAAAAAAAGACACATTTAATCATTAAGAGAAGGTGAGGAAGAGAAATATTTAAGAAAGAAGGAAAAGAAGGAACACCTCCTGCACCATCCATTCATTATATGCCTTCCTCTTTTCTTCCAGGTGAAATCGCTATCCGTGTGTTCAGAGCCTGCACTGAATTGGGGATTCGAACCGTGGCCGTCTACTCCGAGCAAGACACCGGACAAATGCACAGGTACTACGCTCTGCTGTGTTCGTATCCGAATGGCTCGCTCCACCAACTGGTTTAAATACAGAAGGCGTAACCGACAGATGTCTTAGTAAACTGCTGGGCTGCCACTGCTGGATATCGACCATGAAACGCTAACCGTCGATTAGAGCCAACAGCAATTAAAGGAAGCTTGGGAGCATTTCTCTCCTCTCCTGCGCTTTGGGCCAGTTCTTTGTTTTGCGCTTGGTATTAAGCAGGGACATAAGTGTAATTGTATTGACATATCCAACATTCAGGTAATCACACTGCTTAGTTTACATGCACAAACATCCTAACCTGCCTCATTGTCAGCCGTTTCTTTTCCCCCTCTGTTTCCTATGTCTCTGTCTTTTTAAAATGTCATTTACTGACTAATAAATCTTGTTATAAGCTTGTACTTGCACCACCTTGGTCTGCCTGTCCTCCCTCATTCTCTGTATATAGCATAAACCTTATGAAGACTTTTATGAGTGATTCAACCAGGCTTTATTTGACTGAATTGCCTACTCTGTACTGAGCTTGGATATGCTGCTGCCATGAGGCCATACTTGAAAGCTGGTGCACATCTGTGTGTTATTTTGCTTCTGCTGCTCGCCCTCCCTTCACACTGAAATTAAATTCTTTCCCCTCGTCTTTACAGGCAGAAGGCAGATGAGGCTTACCTGATTGGAAAAGGCCTGCCACCTGTTGCGGCATACCTGCACATTCCTGACATCATCCAAGTAGCCAAGGTAAAAGATGGTATTACTTTCCCAGTAAGGAATAACACTGCCGTTGTTTGCTTTACAGGTAAACAAATTCACTTTTCTAAAGAGACACGGCAGTGATTTTTACATTGTAACTTTAGTGTCCTCATCATGGCAATTACTATAATACTCAGCCTGTGAGAGTGGTTTCAGTGCTTAATGACTTCTGTGGCCCTGGGCAAGCAGAACATATCCCTAGTGATGTCATTAAGGTTTTCTTGGCTTGGACTTTGAAGATTGCAACGGAAGATCTCACAAAAGACGTTCCCACCACTACTAATTGCACTACAAGAAGTGTAGGATCCAGCATTTTTGGAGCTTGACTCATACTAGGAACTAAAAATACACATGTTCAATGTTCTTGCAGGTCCCCCAAGTACTATATGAAAGTGTAATAATAAATTGCTACAGTACACCTTTTTAAATCTCATCTGCTACAACGGAAAAATGGGTTTCAAATATTCAAAGAATTTATAATCCAGTGTATTTCCATACAATAAAAAGCCTGTGCCTTCTGCTCTCAGGACAAGAAATTCATATATATCACTCATGAGAGTAGCAGTGTGTCATATATTGGCTTCATCTTGCAGAAGAGAAGTGGTGCAAATAGTAAAGTATTTTCATAAGAACAATGTTTCTTCGTATGCAAAAAATGTGACAGAGCTGAAAAAAGATGCCCTGTTTCCATTTGTTTGAAGGTTTTTACTTTGAAGTAGTGTCTTAAATTAGCTGTAAAGGGAAAATTCAACATTTTTCTTATTTGCTCTTGTCTGTGCACTAAGTACAGAGCTGAAGCTGGTAGCTGGAAGCTTAGCATAATCATTGTATGCTTTATTTGTAGATAAAAAAAATGAAAGTGCTTGGGGTTTTACAGTAGATAGCAATTCACCTTACTTTTGATCTTCTGGAAAATCCCTGCCAACTTCTTAAAGCTGGAAGTTGTCATTAATACAGCATAACTTTGTGCATTTCAGTAGAATAAAATAAGGCGGACAAGTGACAGACAATTCTCTTTTATTCCTATCTCTTCGCCCGAAGTCTATGTTTAGCTTTTTTGGAAGGAAGAAAAGGAAACTGCTTCTCTCTGTCCATCCTTGAAACACCTCACCTTCTCTGTTTCCTTCCCTTTGCCCATCATTTCTTGCTCTCTTTTTTCCTCCTCGTGCTGCTTCCCTCTATAATTCCCCATCCCTCTCGCTCTGCCATTTATCACTCTGTTAGATCAGATCTATTCCTTGTTACCTCCTCTCCCTCCCACTCTCCCTCTATCCTCCAGGACGTGCTGCCAGTTGTTCATTATCATTTCTCTGATCAATCTCTCATGGTTTATAATTTTCTGCGTGGGCATGTGGTCAGCCAGCCAAGTCAGGGAGCCACCGCCATCCAACTCATTTCTCAAAATCCTTCTGCCTATCTGGGAGCCCAGCCACCCCATGCTAGCAAAGGAGCGTGTGTGTCTTTTTATACGTTTGCCTTCTTTCTCCCTTGTTCACATTCCGTGTATGGGTACCTCTTCTTCACACTGTGTTTCACTCTGTTACTGTGTGACCAAAATAACCATCCGTCTCTGTCCCAGTAGTGTCTGTGTGTGACATTGTATGGGAAAAATGTGTGTCTGCGTGCAACTGTGAAAGCACGAGTGGACGTGCGTGCGTGTTTGTGTGCTTGTGTGCGTGCGTCTTTGTGTGTGTGTGTGTGTGTGCGCGTTTACCTTCTGTGTGTGACGTATGTGAAAAATGTGTGTCTGCGTGCAACTGTGAAAGCACGAGTGAACGTGTGTGTGCATGCGTGCGTCTTTGCATTCATGTCCGTGTGTGAGAAAGAGGGAGTGTACCTGCTTGCTGCATTTATGTGTGTGTGTGTGTGTGTGTATGGCCCCATGCCTCCTCCGGCCTGCCAGTAACAGCTCCCTTAACAACGGGACAGCCCATAATTATAGTCAGCCTCATATCCAAGAGCAGATGGCGCACACTGATCCAGAGATGGCTCTATCTGTCAGGCTCAGCAGTGACTGTATCTGTCTGCTACCCTGTGTGTGAATATGCGTGTGTGTTCCTCCCAGTATCTTGCCCCGGACCCTCAAATTCTGCGTGCCTGTCTGCTCGCTTAGTTTCCTGCTGGTGTCCATTGAGAAGATGATGATTAAGGCGATTGCAACTAAGATAGAATGGGAATATAGTACATCACTGGCTCACAGTCCCTTTGCTGTAAGTGATGTATACTTCCTTTTCATTGGCCAGCGGGCAGCGTGTGGTAAAGCGTGCAGGTTAGTTTGTGTGTGATGGCTCTTTATTTCCCTACCCAATAGTCAGCCAAGTGTCAACTGGCCCCCCGCAGTGGCTCTGTATTTAACAGAATCCCTGTTGCTTAGGTGGACTACATTTCTTTTCTGTGTTCCACTGGAAAATATATTGATTATTTTAAAAGTCCTTGGCTAGGGATGGGCACTGGAAATGACCGCAATCTGGATAATCGTTGTGCAATTCGCTGTGTATACTGTATTTGTCCCTATCAAATAAACATTAAGTAAATAAATATTTTAGCGCAGACCTTGAATCAAATTGGAATTAAAAAAACATGCGTTTTAGCAAGTGGTTTGTGAATAGTGGATGCATTTCTTTCTCAGTTTAATAAGCTTTTTATGTCTTTCAAAGCAATGATGCCAAAAGGTACAACATGCAGCAATATAATGAATACAAATAACCTTTCCTCCATGTATCCCTCTCCTACTTCTTAGGAAAACAACGTGGATGCTATCCACCCAGGCTACGGTTTCCTCTCTGAGCGGGCAGACTTTGCCAAGGCTTGCATAGATGCAGGGGTAATGTTTATCGGACCAACTCCAGAAACGGTCCGCAAGATGGGAGACAAGGTGGAGGCTCGTGCCCTGGCCATCACTGCAGGTATGGTGGGGAATGAAGGAAAAAAAGTTAGATGAAAAATCTTTATTCAAACTATCAAAACAAAGCAGTGCTGATTGAATTTTCTGTTGTATTGCCTATTTCTCACCTAAAATGCTTTCAGAAACATATTGAAGTGTACTTTTTAGCTGTATTTGAGAATATTTGCGACCTGGCAGCCATTGTTTTCCTGCTTCAAAATGGACCAAGCATTGCCTCAACTTGCATGTGTTGCTCAGCGCTACATTGTTTGTTGATCCGATTGATTATAGGTCACATTTGATTGCTCTGATTAGGTCTATCCAGTTGCATCCAAAGGCATTTTGGGCTCCACCGCTGATAACACTCTTTTGAAACCAAAAATGAACTGAGAGGTTCCAGACTAATATGCTTTTGCAAATTAGTCTGGTGATGCCAGGCTTTGAAAAAAGTTGCTGGCAGTCTTCTCTGGGGTGGTCTCACATTACGAATAAATCCTTCTAAATTAATGTTTGAAGCATTTATTGTTATAAAGTATAGCATTCAAATTTTTTAAAGGTCTCATATTGAAAAAATAGATATTTTTTTTGTTATTATAGCATAATATGGGACCTTTTTAAAGTATGTCTCTCACTTACGTTTCCTTTCACTCTACCCTCCCCTGCCTAGGTGTACCTGTGGTCCCAGGAACAGATGCCCCCATCAGCTGCCTGCAGGAGGCGCATGTGTTTGCCCAAACGTACGGCTTCCCCATCATCTTCAAAGCAGCCTACGGAGGCGGCGGTCGGGGCATGAGGGTGGTCAGAGAGTACGAGGTGAGCTTTCAGCCGCTGCTGAACATGATCACTCCTATGAGAGATGTAATTTATTAGCTTGCTCTAACAGCATAAATCTTGTCCTGACGCATATCCAGCAAACTTGATCGGCAGCTGGCCTCATGACATTTAAAAAAAATGTTTTTATATAGTTATTAGTTTTCTGTTTGTTTTGAATCCAGGTGAAAGTTCTTCTAAATTACAACCTTGTCATTTATCTCTCCGGCCGCCAATCATCCTGTGTGTTTTGGCATGTGTGCTCTGAAATTGCTTCTGTCATTTAGCAGTCAGTGATTTCTGTGCGTTGGAGGCTCATTCTCTTTCATCAGCAGACGCTCAAATGGCTTTCAATATTGGATCTGTCCAGAAGCCACTTTTAATATATGCTTCTCAATGTAAATATGATCATAAAAACCATCCAATATAAATAACATATTTATGAGTGAGTCACCTGTAACAACTGTCAAATTCTATGCGATCCACCACCTCTGGATTGTACGCTTGCTCTACATTCTCGCCAGCCTCTACTTCAAACAAGAACCCAAAAGATAAAGGCGCACATAGTTTCCTTTTTTACACATGCTTGAAACTTCATAATGCAACAAGAAATGGACAATATAAAGTCCATTAAACTAGACACGGGCCCTTGGAGATAATTTCATAATTTATTAAGGAGTGATCGTCTGCATATACAAGGCTTCTGTTGTTTGTTTTATCTATATTGATATGCATTTGTACTGCTTAAAGACAAATAAGTCCAGTCACTTAAAACCTATTCATAAAACTGTTAAGCATGAACAGCCACAGCGCTAATACACTCCAAGTGGTGTATTGGGAGATGCTTGTGAAAAATTCAGAATGGTTGTAGAGTTTTAACCGCACTAGAACAACGCTCTTAACCTTGGTTGATTGTTATTGGAAACTGGCCAATAATACTTTTTTCACCTGCTGGTAGGGAAATTATGATTTTTTTCATTCTTGTTCTATTAGAAAATATTGTACATTGATAATGGCAAAATAAAACGAACAGAAAAGGAGAGTCTCCTATGTACAAAAAGGGGTTTAATTTCTGTTAGTGGAGGATTTTATCCAAAATGTGTCTCAAAGGGAGAATAAACTCCCGTAGGTCCACAGACACCAGGAAGTGGCAAGTTGTCACCCCTGTTTATTTCAACAGAAGCCTGACGGCAGCTTCTCATGGGGTCACTGCAGGGGGTGTGTGTGCGCTTGCTGTCCTTGTGAATGCGCACAGCTTTCCTCCGTGTATGCATCTCAAGTTAGAGCATGTCAAACTTTTCTAGCAAGCAGCTGGTTGTCAGATAGGAGGGGGCACAGATCAGTGGTGAATCAGAGCAGCAAAGAGCATTGCCACCTCCTCATCCTTCTTGGCCAGTAGCATTTTCTGCTCTTTATTTCTTTTGGCTTTAAAAAAAAAAAAGAATAACTAAGTCACAATGAATAAGGTCATGCAAATCAACACTGAAATGTACTGGCTGTGACATTCACTAAAGCCTTGATCCAGAGAAACATGTCCCATTGAAACAACTGTTCAATGCCAGCCACAGTGGTTCTACACCCTAACTCACTGATATACACAAGGAAAAGCAGTGTTCTGTTGTACTGTAGTCAGTGGGCCTAAGTCAGCAATCCATTGGAAAGTATGACCTTTTCTGAGCTGCACCCCAGTCTAATTAATTAGCTGTTGACATTTCTAGTTATTCAGTTGAGTCACAGGGGCTTCAGCAGCACCAGCTGATATGATGTGAGGAAATTGTAAAGTGTTTTCCCTGTACTGTTGGGACCCCAAGCAACAATGCGTAGGTTGCCTTTTTAATCCGTTAAGGCCAGCTTGTGAGTAATTTGTATGCAGAATTAACTGGGAACTATTCTCAACATATTGTAGGATGAGATGTGTATGTTTACCGATAAGCAAGGCAGAATTAACGTGACCGAGGTTGCAGTGATACACTTTCCCAAAGATTAAGAGAACAACAGAATGGCACGTATCAAAGCTCCAGTGGCCAAAGCTGACATTTACAAAAAAAAGAGGTGCACCAATGATTTTACAGCAGTGTGTAAAGGCTCCATATTTCTGGAAAGTGAGATTTTCATGTCTTTTTTTTATCTTATTTTTTATTATAAAGCAGGTTGAGTTGTTTTATTAATACTATGCTACAGAGCTTCTGTACAGTGATGATGTCACAGCTATACTATATATAGGTGGAAAGTGTCACTACAGTACTGTTAGTCAGTCCCTGACTGCAATGACAGTGCAGGGACGCTGAGAGTGCAGATGCAGAACACCCAGAAATGCTGACCATCAGAGTAGACTGGGCTTTTTCGGGAGGGGGACTTAAAGAGACAGTCATTCGAATGGAACGTACAGGTATATTCCAGACTGTATAAAAATTGGACGTAGCGTACCCGTCGAGAACCGTTCTCATAACTTGATCCAATCGTACTCGCCTACGGGAGTCGCCAACCTGTCCAACTTTGACTCCGCCTCATTTCCTCTTACTAAAAAAGTGCATGTATGTGACGCTGGAGGGAGGGAGATGCGTCCATCTGGCTGAAGTATACCTCCAAGGAGAAGTGAGGACCAGCCGCTAGCTGTCACTCAAGAGGCCACGCCCCTAATTATTCATCGACTTTAACCAATAAAATAAAAACTAACCTGGTGCAAAAAAATTCACCCCCCTCAGAGTTGTCATGGAGATATGACCTTAAATATACGGACTAGAATGTTTTTTTTTTTTTTACCAGACTCGGAGAAATGCAGTTATTGGCACTTCTGTATTGGATCAACCAGGAAGTCCCTGTGGTGGGGGCTTGATATATTCAGACAGACAGTATGAGAAAATGTGTTTTTGAACATTCAAGCATTAACTAAAATACCTGTATAAACTTGAGGATGAGCATAATATGTCTCCTTTAAATTATTTCCCCAACACTTTGAAAGTTAAAGAAACGGTGAAATTAAGATTGCACAGTTGACAGGTTTTTGTAGTATCTTCTGAAACAAATGTGATTACATATAGAGCCTTGTTGGAGTGCTCCTCCTGTGTTCATAGAACTTGAATTAAAAAAATTATAGCACACAACCATGATTACTTACTTTATGTGTAAGCCAATGAATATGCCACTTAGTTCATTGCATTGTCTTTGTTTTTTGATACCATCTGTACCTGAATTTTAACTTGGCAGAATGAAGCCAATCTGATAACCCTGATGACACTAAATCTTCTTGCTGGTATTTTTAAGATAAGATAATCCTTTTTTAGTCCCATAGTGGGGAAATTTACATTGGGACAGCAGCCAAAGAGGATAGTGTCAATAACAGATACAACAAAACAAAATACAATTATAGAATTTGTACAAAGTATAAAAACAAACTAAGAGTTGAAAACAGCCAACAACTTTAAAAAATGAATCTGGTTGCATCAGATTTTTTTTGTTTAACACTGTGATACAGTTTTCAGTCAATCTGTGAAATTCACGCTCTCCTTTCATGCCAGTTTTGCGCTTTTTTCTGAGAAGCTTGTTTTGCCTCTCAGAGCATCTTCTCTTAAGGCTAGGAGATGACAGATGAGGATGGGCTCGGGTCGAGTATCCTGTCCTGAGGAATGAGGGTGACTCAGTCTTTCCCCAGTAGAGAAGACTTGATGGGCTGACCAGGCGTCACAGACTGACAAACAAGGATCGTGTCATGACCTTCAGCATGTTGGGTCATGACCTCCCACAGCCTGCTCCCTGAGTTGCCTTGTACAATCTTATTCCCTAAGGGGGTGTAAACATTTGTGTCAAAAGAAAGGAAAAGACAAAGAAATGTATCACATCACATGGGAATGACAGGGAAGTGAAAAGAAAACGCAAAAGATGGAAATAAAGGTTAAACCAAATAAAACTGACCTTATGCAGAGATTGAAGGACCTTGAAATATAGTCTGTGTAGCATCATCACACCATACAGATTATTTCCTGTGACTCTCTTTGCTTCTTGAATAGTAGCATTAGCTCAGACATTTATGGATTTCTTTTTCTCATTTGTTTATCAGGAACTTGAGGAGAATTATCAGCGGGCCTACTCCGAAGCCCTCACGGCTTTTGGGAACGGATCCCTGTTTGTTGAGAAGTTTATTGAAAAGCCAAGACACATTGAAGTACAGATCCTTGGTAAGTGCATTTCCAACCTTTGTGTTTGCATTTCACTACACGTTTACTGTTTTTCTGAATTGATCAAAGTTTATTAGTAAAGCGAGGCACATTCAAGTCCTTGAACTCGGAGGAAGAGAGACGGATGAACAATGAGTGAAAGAGGTTTATTTGCCAGGAGAGGATTCTCCAGCCATTATTTCTCATTACAGTGAGCGTAACTCTGTCACCACTCAATATTATAGAACTGAAACTCAACACCCACACTTACAGAAAGGGTCTGCACATTGAACATATACACTATAGTACATGTGAATTTGTGCGGGCATGTTCTTGTGTTTATTACTGTACGCACTTTTCTTATCAGGCTTAAGTCTGTCTGTGTTTGCACTTTCTGTGCATGTTGTCATGTTGTGTGGTCACTGTGATTAATTACTGTCTTCAGGGTGTGTAAGGGATTTTGTGAATTTTCTAAACCTCCTGTTAAAAGCCATGTCTTTGCCAGCCCTCTGTTTTTCTGCCTTCCCTCTTTTTCGACTTCCCTCCTTTACTTTAAATTACTTTTTCTTTTCCAATTTTATCACCTTTTAATCATCCCCCTTTCAGGGTTCTGTCCTGGCTCAGAATGGGCCTTTGGGGGGTGACTTCACAGTAAACGTATTGTGTCTGTCTTCCAGTTATTTCTGACCATTTAAACAGCCCATAGAGCTAAAAACTGAGCTTGCTGCACTTTTCTCTGTGTTCCTTCATTTTTTCTTCTTTTTAGACCTTTAACACACTTGACACTGTGCGAGAACTGTGATATTGCAGGTCTAACACGGTATGTTAGATTGTCCAGTAAATATGTGGTAAATTGTTCACATGCAGCACAAAAAGTATTTTCCCATAGTGCTGGAACAGTTTTTAACCTCAGAAAAAATGGGATTTAGCATAGTTCTCTACATGTCTAAATGATATCTGATGATAGCGGTCCTTTCTTTTACCATTTTAAACTGAATATCTTTGGATTTTGGACTATTAGTCAGACAGAACAAGACATTTGGAGACATCACTTTAAAATTGTTTCTCTTTTCTGGTGTTTTGTTTACTGAAAGGTTAAACAATTTGAGAAAAAACAGAGTAGTAGATAAGCATAATAGAATCTTGTATAGCTCACCCGTGACTGTGAGTTAGATTTTTGATAAAGACAATATTTTGTGGGGGCTGTACTTTCTTTTTAGTATCACACATTTCTTTTACAGGCCTCCTCACACATTAAAGTACTTTAGAGAAAAATCTGTGATAGTTTAAGGAAGTGTGAAGACATTAAAGTAGGCTTTTGAAAGGACCCTTTCCTGTAGCTTTCAAACATTATGTTCTACAGCACGTGTAGTCCAGCTAGCAAGAATGCTACCAAAAAGTAACCTTCGTCTGTCACATGACCATTGCCTTGCTGGCTGTAGCATTCCCTTGAGATTCTAATGTTATACAGATTTGTAGCAGAAGTCCCAGGTGAGAATTTGGTCCTCAGAATTTTGACACAGGTTGTCTTTGGTTGCCATCGATAGACTCTCTGAATGTAGGACTAATGAATGCTCCTTTCACCCCTCCTTTGCTTTGATTCAAACACTTATTTCCTTTGTTCCCCTGATTATCTTCCTATTTTCTTTGTTCATTTTTTCCACCTGCTGCTCTCATTGTCTCTTTCTCATTCCCCAGGTGATAAATATGGTAATGTCATCCACCTCTACGAGAGAGACTGCTCCATTCAGCGGCGACACCAAAAGGTGAAGTCCTCATTTTAAAAATAATTTAACCTAATTTAACTGCGTTCTCCTGAATATACAGAAGACCATTGTGTTTTGTTTCCTTTTTTTTTATTAAGGGGAACAAGCCAATTGAGCAACACTAATAAATGTGGTGGTAATAGCCCTGCTTGTAGCAATGATTATTTTGGCCCTGGGTATCATAGATGTCCTGAGCTGCAGGGGGTAAGAGGATTATGTACCAATAAACATTAGCCACTGCTAATGCTGTGTGAATGGCAATAACTGCAGCAACTAATTCCATAATTTGCCATCACATAAACCTGGATCAACAAAAAACTTTTAAAGCATATAGCTTTTCACTACATTTTAAAGCACCACCTAAATTAAAAAAAAACAACACAAATGTTACCGAATACCTCCTGAGAGAGAAAATTGAAATTGTCATCTAATAACCACTCAATACAACAGTGTTTTCATCAGAGGAAGCTGATTAACATTTGTTATTTTTTATTACATAGTGTCACATCAAAGCAGTTTCAATCATGTGTTGTCATCACTTTCTTTCTTTCCCTTTAATCAAATTCTAGATGATAATCATATTAGTGGGCTCTGTTCATGCCAGAGCTGCTGCTCTTTGATTCTGTGCGACTTAATCTGCCTTTGCCCTTAATCTAAGATCTTTTTGAATCTCAGAAACAAGAATAGCCGCTTGTTGAAATAGATTAGGGATGGTAGAGCCCCAGAAGAATATTTTTAGCTTTTTTCTATGTCTTGAAAACACAGTATATACTTGGAAGGTTTTTTTGTGGGGGGTGGGGGTTGATTAAATTGAGTTATTTTTGTCCTTTTTTTTTTTTAATCTGACATCGGTCGCGTTGTTTTGAACTGCATTCAATGATTTCTTTTGGATGGGTTGACTTGTGTGAAGCAGTGGAATGAAACCGATCAGCCTCCAACATGGCTCACCCCACCCACCCAACAGCCGTGGCAAGACCAACTGAAAGGCTGAATGTCACTTCAAATGAGTCTTTCCATCTGTTTTGCTGAAGTGACAAATACTGTATCAAACCCATGGCTACTGTAGGGAAAATGAAAACAAATTATGTTATTTACTACATGTTAGAAGGAAGCTAACTGTGAGTCAGTGGTCATTTTACCATCTGTTTAAAGAGTCAAGTGTTAATTGGCAGACATTTTGAATAGTTGGCTCAATACTAAAGCTGCACTTATTGATACTTTTATTATTGATTCAAACGATCAATGACGTAACCATATGTTATCTGAAATGCGTCGCTTGTAGTGACGAACTCACAAATAGTTATGGACCCGACTCTCACTTAAAGAGTTAGAGAGTTATATTGTGAAAATATACTGGTTCTACACAATGTCTTTCTCTCTGCTGTTGCCCGCTGAGCAGTGACCCTTACCCTTTTCTCCGGTGGGAGATCATGCATTTTAAATTAAGAAATTATTTTTGTGGCACATTCATATAACCATTTAATGATAATCATAATCCAAGAGAATTTGTGCAGTTCCCGGCTCAGTGTCAGGCTAAATAAATAAGAACGGACTAAATGTTTTCATTTCTACCTAGACACTAAGTGTCAAAAGGAATTAATATCCCAGTGTCTGTAGGTGTCGATCTTTGAGTTGAAATATGCACATTTTTATTGTTTGTTATTTTGACGGTTTGCTGCATTTTTACTCTGACAGTTCTGTGGTGCATTATCAATAAAATCCTGTTGTTTTGAAGGTTGTGGAGATTGCACCGGCCTTCCAACTGGACCCTCATCTGAGAGACCGACTCCACTCTGATGCTGTCAACCTGGCCAAACAGGTACGTTTGTGTGTTTTTCTTTCAAAGCCAATATCAGTCAGCCACAACGGTCTTGTGATTCCTGCCGTCTTTTTCCCTCTTTTTTTACATCAATGTATTACAGGCATTTCCCTAAGGGTCAGGGTAACTAGACCATTTCATTACATGATAGAAATTACCCCTGAATGAATGGAAATGTTTTATGATGGAACCCCTCCTTAATCATCAAGTGTACAGAATGAATACGGATGTATTAAAATGATGTTAAATATTCATGTGTCGGCAGCATGATGTTAAGGCAGCTTATTCACTAGGAAGCAGTATTTCCTCTAAGTTGTCAAGGCAGGTGTCAGCACGTTGAATTGCAGTGTTAGAGCCCTTGTTAAAAAAGTTTGCAGTCTTAAGGAGAAACGCCTCGCTGTAACTAAGCATTCAGGTTGTGTTAAGGAAGTCTGGGAAAATTCAAGATGCTGTGTATTTTTCTCTCTATAATTGGTCTGCAAAACAACTGGATTCCACCCTGGAATTTTAATGCGCCATCTACCTGTGATTTAAAAGAAAGGGACATTAGTGCTGTGCTAGTGTGTGAAAATGCAATTTGAAAACGGGTGGAAATAGATATCAACAGTGCAGACAGTAAATGCAAATCTGGAAATGAGCAGCGAACAGTTGTTGAGTGCCCATCTCAAGACCAATTTTATGATTATTGTTACCAATTGTGCACTCCACCTGGGTAGAAAAATGCCAAAACATTTCCTGCAAAGTATTAGCTCACCTTGTATATAGCCTTCTAAAATCATTTATATCACCGTTAGTCTGGTTTTTTAGTGTTTTCGAAAAGTTGGCTCAACTATGACAGCATCACTTAAAGTCAAGCCTCATCTCTCGGTGGAGATTTCTAGTAATGGCCTTTTCAGGTAATGGCCCAGTTGAGGAATGAATGGATGAAAGTAAAGAGGAGATGCGGATGGTGACTCGCTAAATAAATGACCTTGATGATACTGATGTGGAAATGGTTATATGAGAGAGAGAGATAGAAACTTTCCAGGAGGTTCATGATGTGACCTTGCTTCAGTAGTGATTAGGTTTTCTACAGTAATCAAACCCCATCATCACCCAGCCTGTCTGTTTAAGAGCGGCAGCAGCTGCAAGCTCTTCACCGTGACTTTTCCTTGCCTATTTCCCATTTAAGCAGGAGAGTGATGTCTCTCCTGAAACGACAACATGTGGATGACTGCTAACAACGAGAGTTCAGCATGCATGCACGCTCATGCACAAACCTATTTACTATTCTTGGGAGGACCTTGATTGACTCGGTGCAAGGACACTTTTCAGCTCCATCACACAGGCACTGCTGCAATGTGCCGTCTGTGTGAGAGCAATTACTGTGTTGATTCAGGCGGAAGTGTTTCAAAACCTTGAGTTTAAGATTAATAATGGTTGTAGTGTTTACTTCACATCACATGTGCAAACAAGTTATATTTGCCTGCATCAGTAACACATTTCAGTTTCTGCTTGTCAAGGCTGTGTGCTCAACTTGCAACTTAAAGTGTACAAAGTGGAGACAAAAGGGAAGTTCCTGACCTTGTTTGCAAATATTGATCCCATTTTGTGTCCTAGTGGGCCAATGCTCCTCAGCCACGATACAGGGGGAATGATAAAGGACCCTAAAAAGAAAAAGTTACCTGCGATAGATACACCTGCCAAGTGTGAACTTCTATTTCTGGTCATTTAAAAATAACAAAAATAGAAAAGGAGATTTACTTTTTAAGTATTCATCCATACTATTGCTGCAAGTGTGCTTTTTTATTTTTTGAAGAAATTACCAAGGAGTGAAAAGAGTGGAAGTTAACTGACAAATCAATTGATATATAAAAGAAATGTACATAGATATATAATTGGTATTAAGGACAATGAATTAATCAATAAATAATGGTACATGCACAATTAAAGCAGTCTTGTGCGTTCTGGCAGGGGAAAACTCCTCACAAGTATACTAATACAGACATGTATGAGACACACACGCACAATCACACGCACACACACGCGCACGCACGCACACACACACAGTGCTGAAGGATCAAACCTGCAGTATTTGCAGATTATCACCAGGGGTCTCACTTTCTCCCTTGGTGATCCTCCATTTTTCTTTTTCCAGACATCCCCTTCTCCACCTCTCTCCCTTCCTCCTGTCCTTACATTTCTCTGCTATGTGTTGTTATTGCATTTCCCATTGAGCCAGTCCTTCCAAGGCTTCCACCTCAGAACTGAACCCACTTCTCACTGCAGGTATTGAAAGGTGACGCAACGCTGAGGCTGAACTCTGGTACTTAGTTGGGTATCATTAATATGTGTCTGTGTTTGTGTTTGTTGTGTTAGCCTGTGTCTGTGTGTGAGTGCAAGACGGTGGAAGGCCACATCTATTTTTAATGTGTTGTGTGGTCCTTATAGAATATAAAATGATGGAGATGATGCCGCCGCTATTTCCCATATACAAGCACACACATTAACAGGTACATGTTGTTGTCTCTGGTGGCCGGTGTTCCATGCATTTCGCTATACTTGTGAACACATTCAGACACCAACTCTTTTAGTTCTGCACTCAAAAGTAGGTACTGGCACTTTTTAATCTGTGCAGTCCGATTTGCAGTGTAATTGGACCTTTTAATTTCAGTCAGCAGCTCATTGGAAGGTAATGGCATAGTGTTTTGGACATGTGGACAGGTGTGTGTTTGTGTACTCCTGTATATGCACATACAGTCTCCTGCTTTTGCTTGCACCTTGTTAGATCCCGCGTATTTACCCCTGTACAGGTGGTCACAGTCCCGCTTTCCATTCAAAGGGTTAAAGTCCTCAGTGGCCTAGTTGAATAGCCCTGAACCAGGCATCCACATCGGCCTCACCCGTTATCGGTAGCTCTCCTCTTATTGATCAGTGCACTTGGTATCGTCGCTAGGATGGGTTTAAGTAACTTGGATAAATAGTTACAAGGGTCTTTTGATCTCTGGGGCTAGGATAACCCTTTAGAATCGCTTTGTAGTATGTCAGCAAGTTGTCCCTTTAAGACCATAGTCCTCAAGGAGTAATTGATTCAATGAGACGCTAGATGACACCACATAAAGTTTCCCACTCCTGTAAAAACATATTTGGTGTACAAATGTACACCCCCCCCGAACACGCATACATAAACGCCTGCTATTTCTCGGCTCTTATCTTGTCTTAATGGCTATTTCAGTGCTGCCGCTCTGTCCCCCTTCATCTGCTGTCTGTGCCTATCGCCAATCTTCCATTATCAGCAGCCTCCATCTGAGTCTTTCAGGGAAACCGCGCAGGCTTTGAAAACACAGCAGGCCACAGCATTTCTAGATAGAATGTCCTAGAGAACAAAGTTGCCTGGCAACACTGACGGCTGCAGGAAGTTACTGCAGCTTTTGGTAAAAAACGGTTTGTGCTCTGAGCGGAAATGCTCACAAGAAAATCAGAGATATTGTCAAACGTTATGCTGTTGTGTGTTATTTGCTTCTCAGATGCTTCTCAAACAGATGAGTTTGTATACTTGTTTTGTCATTTTCTCTCTTAAGCCCTTGGATTGTCTGGCTGCCATAATGTTGTCTTTGTGTCTTCAGGGAGAGGACTATGGCTGACATTTCATTTAAGCAGCACATATCCAAGCCACTCCTGATTAGTTGTATTAATGATGAATCTCACTATAGAAGTGTGTGGTTTTATAATCAGTGATTGGCCCCTGATTGGGTGCTTCATTGGTTTCTCATTCATCCATGCGCTGCATGTGATTATTTCTACTTTTTTGATACTTGGTATTAGCTATTAGTTTATTTAAAAGGGGACACTGCAATTTCATTAAACACATAATTACACATGGTTTAAAAAAAGCCAGAATTAGCCAGAAGGCTAGTTTTCATCTGTAGTCCCCTGGACATGATGTGAAAAGACAAAAAAAATTATAATATAAAAAAGAAGAAAAAAAAGAGAAGAAAAAAGCACACAATACATTTACAATATAATACAAGATACATATGCAAACACTTACTATACAATTGAGAAAAAATACAACATCACAACATAACATTTTATCATAACATCAAAACATCACAACAGGCTTATCTTTTAGTGTTGGCAGCTGTAAGTGTTGATAAGCCATATTTTCAAGTTTTTTGTGAAGGCCTGTCTTAAGCAGTCTAACCTCCTCAGGTACTGAGTTCCACACATTTGTACTCCTTACTGACCAGGCCGACTTACTGAAGGTGCTCCTGCTTGGATATCTTTGTTGGTTTGCAGCAAATATCATCCAGATTATTTAGGTCAATATAAATATTAATATTAATTACTCATTGACTATTGAAGCATCATGCATTTCTTGAACTTAATATATAATTTGACTGAAAACTATGTAAACATGATAAAAAAAACAACAACCAAGTATCCGTTTAAATAAACAACACAAGACAAAAACAAGAGTAGCATTGTCAAACAGAATGTGGGATTATAATTGTAGTTGATCTCAATGATCATGTTTCATCCTTTGGAAGCCAAAATTGTAACTGAAAATAAAGTTTTCCCTTCTACTCCAGCCCACCCCTAGCCTGCATTTAGCAGAGGCCCCCGGTGCCTTGTTTTGCTTGGTGAGCTTAAGTTCTTATGACAGAAAGTGAGGTGGTTATAAATCTCCCTCTCTCAACCATCAACATGTTATACATGCTGTCTGTATGGCATGCAACATCTGTGCCCAAATGGGCTGTGGTTATTACCTCCCAACGCATCTGCTGCACAATCCTGTGATAGACTTGAGCCACACAGACATAAGATGGTTGTGTCTTATTGGTCTGGGAAATCGATTTAATTCCACCCCAGTTCCTGGCTTCATGTAATCTCAGAACCCATTGGCTGTTGGTCTGATGACGACTTAGCCTCTGGAGGCAATGGCCAATATTTTGGGCTTTTTAGTGTAGCCAGTAGAGATCCAAGACTTCTTACTCCAAGCGTTGAGTTGAGAAACGTCATCGCTATAATCATCTATCTACATATGAATGTGAACAAATAAAAAGAAAAAGCTATTGAAAAGCTTCTACTACGCTGCCCGAATATTTTCCTGTTGCCTACAGCTCTGCAGTCATATGTAGAATCTGTTTATGGAGATTAGGCTATATGTGGCATTCAGACTAGTTTTGACTGTACTCAGTTCCCCTGTAATATTCAGATATTTTTCCGTTCTCATTTTTTCCATCGTCTCAACTTGCTTGTTTACAATCTCTTCAGTGTTAATTGCTTGTTTTGTTCATTTTGTGTTTATTAAATATGCACTCTCTCCCTCACACTTTGGACTTTTTTCCTGTAAATCTTGTAGCTGTTTTATGTTACAATTTGGCAAGTTTCTGCATTTTCAAGCCTCTATATCATGATTGGGATTTGGCAGAGTTAGCTGCTGTGAAGGAGTATAAGCAAAAAGGAAAACCTGAGTGTGTGTGATCCAATATAATTCAGATTTTGTGCTAATGAATGTTCTTTTAATGTCTACTGATCATACAGTTTGAACCTGCCTAAAGCCATACTATAGCATTAGCATGAAAACATGTTTCACACAGGATGTCACATCAAAATGAGAGTGGCACTTAGAAGTCTGTGGAATGGTTGTTTGCTAAATAATAGGCACACCTCATTAACTATTAGTGTTTTAGCATGCACGTAAGCTCAGGCTAATTGGCTTAACATTTGTCTCAGTGTGTGTGAGAAGAAAGACAAGCAGGTGTGTGTTTACAGGTGACTTTAATGTGAGCAAGGCCTCACCGTCTGCCATTTTGTTTCATGGCATATTTATCAGTTTAACCTTAAGACAGGGAGGGAGCAGAGTTGCTGTCAGATAATCTGTGCAGCTGTAATTAGGAATTCAATTCTGGTCTTTGTGTGAGCGAGGCGCTGCGCTGACAATTGAGACTTTTTTTTTTTACTGAATGTGATGCAGCCTCACCCACTCAGTTGTATTAGTGTTTCTTCGCTGGCGGGGAAAGAGGTGGACTTACATTTTTTTGGCAGAAATAAGCAGACAACAGTGAGGCTGGCCCAGAAAACAACAATATTCCGCGCTCTTGTGAAGCGAGAGGAGTGGAAGAGGGCAGAAAATACTAATTTACTGCTGTTTTTAAGTGCGAGATGGTGAGAGAACAGGAGACAGATTTGAAATTTGCGTGCGAGATGATTTGAAGGGACGCATCATTCGTGGTTGAGTGTTTTCAGAGAAATAATTTTTGTGTGCAGTATTTTGCTTGTCTTTTGCCTGCTTTTTCTCCACTATCCCCTGAGAGAACTGCTACTCAAAGCACAAATATGTCTGCAACTCCTCATCAACACTCTCATCAAAGTCATTTTCTATTTATGTGTGCAAGTGGGATAGAAAAGTGCTGTACGTATGTATATTTAAATGCAATGTGTGCTCTGTGTGTTGCACTCATCCCCAAGTCCATTCATTACTATAGAAGAATCTTTATAAATGTGCCACTAATGTATAACTTGATTTCCTTAAACTGCTGGGCATTGTATGCTGTCGCAAATTTAGGACTAAATTGTGACTTTGTTAGGGATTATGTTCAGCCATGAATTGATGCACGTGTGGTGCTCTATTGGACATTTATGACAGAAGGACGATGTAAGTGGGGTTGACTCAAAATCAAGTGGCAACCTCCCGTCCTGAAAAGTAAAGCAAATGCAGAAATGCCTTTATCCTGCATTTTTTTTTCTAATGGCCAGTTGGGGGAGACTCTGATTGTATAGATGTCAATGAGAAAATGACCCAAGTTCTCACTTAATTTATTACCTCAGAAAACATTTTTCTAATGACACTATTGTCTCTCTAGACACTAGTTTTCAACATGATAGAGTCGAATAAAAATGGACAATAACGTAGAGTATGCTTTAAGGCATGGCTACCTTGTGATTTACAAGTTGCTACCACAGCGGGTTCTCAGTCAGATCCATCCCCCTGGCTCCTCCCCTGCTTCAGCTCAATACCACTTTTTCAGTACCAATACCACATTTTGAGTATCTGCCAAAACCAATACTGATCCAATATGTCTTTTTCCCTCTCTTAAACAACTAAGCTGTTAATAATACATGTGTATGGATGCACTTTGCATAACCTACAAATGTTCTACTCTCCTTAAGTAAGAAATGCATATTTCTAATTAATAATGGATTATTATATTTTGCACCAGTCAGGGTTAACCTAACAAATACCACCTCAGAAAATGACACGCAAAAAAAACTTGAAACGAAGATCACACACACAAATCATTTGAACTTTTAGATAACCAGAAATGTGCCAGTTTCAAAGAAGAGATATGTGATGTTTGAGGACATGGCGGGTCATAAAGGTGTCGATGTAGTTTCATTCCTTTTTTATTTTCCTTCTCAAATGTTTAACTGTGTCCACCTTGAAGCACTTGAAATACATGAACAAAACTCATAAACTTAGATTGACACTTGGTCCCTGGAGGTTGTCACTGTACTGTAAACATTACTACTTACTGTCCCATTTTTGACTTCAAAACTAGCAGCACTTTTTGCCCTGAAAGCATATTTTAATATTCCATCAGGAAAACCAGAATTTGGAAATGGGGTAGATGAAAAATGTTCCTCTCTTTTTCCCATTGCGCTCATGCAGCAGTCAGTTTTCTTTTCTCTAATTTACTTATTTATGTTCTGCCTTATGAGTTTGTCCTCTTCTCTCTCTTTTCCTTCTGTGGTTCTTTGACTTTGTCCCTTTTTTTTATATTTAATATTCTTATACTTTGGTATCGGAATCTACAATTTTCTCCTTTTTGCTTTGTCTTCTGCTCAACTTATTGTTCTTGTGTCTTTTTTCCCCTCTACATTCTTTTATTTATAATTAATATAAGATTAACAATGCCAAAGTAGATATGTCCTTTTGTAGATGAAAAAGTCGTCATCTATGTAAGACTTAATGTTAAAAAAAGATGATCCAATCCAATAGTGCATTGGCTACCAAACTTTTTTGCTTGTGAGTACATTAAGCGACCATGTGACACAGGTTGCCTGGGTTGTATAACCAAAGAGTGAAGTGTTGGAAGTGTTTGGAACCCCTAACATTCAGACAGATTTCCAGCTGTCCAGAACCTTAGTTGGCCAACCACAGAGGAGCGTTACCAATCCAGATTTAAAAAGTGACACATCACACATTTCACTGCTCTGATCGGTTGTTGGACTATCCGATTGCGTCATGTCTCCATGTCAATCCAGCGCAATGCACTAGGCTCACGAGTCTCAGCTCAAACTGTCAAATAAGGCAGCACTGATCAATTATGAATCAAGATTCTGTTACTATATTGCCCATACAGTATATCAGTTAAAATGTTTCAGAAACACATTTTAATGTACTGTTTAGCTGTAATTTAATTCATTGACCATGCACTGCCTTAACTGTTGTTCTAGGTCACATATCGCTGCTTTGATTGGTTGTAGAATGTTTCATTGTTCTGATTAGTTGTAGGTCTATCCAATTGTGTTCAGGGACACTTTGGTCTGCACCAGCTGATAAGGGCCCTTTGGAAATAAAAAATGAACTGAGAGGTTTCGGACCAATTTGCAAATGCATTTTTCTCTACCCCCAGGTAGGGAACTACTGAAGTAGCCCTGAAAGCTATGTGCATAATTGGTACAACTTGGGCAGCATGATGTGTAAAATCTTTAAATCATGAAAAACAGTTATTTCCACATACACAAAAACATTATCTTCAGTCTAAAAATAAAATGCGTCCTTATTTATTCAATATTGGAAATTGTCTATTGTAATAGATTCCTTAGGACTTGTTGAAATGAATCGAATAGAGAAAAGATCGGTGCCAATATTTAGCCCTTTCATTGACATTTGCACATGAATAAATTGATTTTCCTCCTCTCTGTTGTTGTAATGCAGTTATTCAATCTATCACAGGTCATGAAAGCTGCAGTAAACACCCATTGTCTGGAAGCACTTTTTTTATTAAACACTCATCGAAAGAGTTTCACCGTAAGCCCTAGAAACACAATGTGACTGTATCGCCCACACAATTTGATTGACAATTGGTGTGAAGGAAGCACATTGTTAAAACACTACAGCACTAAAGAAACAAAACAAAAATAAAGCGTATGTAAAAGATGGCTGCAGCAACTACAAGCTAACACTAAATACATATGATTAGTATATGTACCAATAAGTAATAAACAAGTGCTTTCTCTCCCCTATCATTTTTCTCCTTTCTTCATTCTTCCCTTCCTTCAGGTGGGTCATTATCAAGGTGTGTGGGCAATGTGCACCATAGTCTGCAGAAGGCAAAGCCACATTCTGCTGTAGTGTGTGTGTGATGTAGGATGCATAAAGTAGTGCAGGAGTCTAACATGTCAGGGTGACATTGGCACTTGTGATTGGAAGGGTGCTATTTTAAGCATCCGTGGCTTGTATCCTCATGCCTGCAGAATCCTCATGCCTTGTGTGTTCTGCATGTGTTTGTCAATTCAAGCCCAGGATTAAGTGTAATATTGAAATGAACAATACTTATTGCATAGCTGATTTTGAGCCCGAATGTGTGTGTGCGGGAGTGCGTGCGTGTATGCGTGTGTGTGTGAACTAGAAAGAATGAGAAAGCATCAGAATGTAAAGCACAAAGCAGTGGATGGAGGGATAAGAATACAGACAAACCTGCTGTTCATGAAATGAGACCTAGAAACGTATTAAAAAAAAGTATACAGAACAGAAACCAAGTGAGGTGGTGAGAGGATGCAGGGACTGAGACAAGAGGAAGTGAGGGGAAGACAATAGAAGGGAGGTATTGATTCTTTACGCCAGCTGGGGGGAAACTCAAGCCAACTGTGCTTACTGAAATTGGAGCCAAGGGACGGGTGGAAGGATGGGGGTGAAAATGGTGGGAGAGAGTAGCAAGCGAGCTTTGGCACTGTTTGTATCACCTTGTGCAGCAAAAACATTGAAAAACAGTGAAAAGTACATGCTTATTAATAGTATATGGGCACAGTAGTGGTTGGTACAGAAACAGGATAAATAATAAAACTGCAAAATGAACCAGCTCTTTAGAAGTCGCCCTTTATTTGAATCACACTCAAAAATCACTGTTGTGTTAAAACATTTCAGCAAAGTAATTTTATTTATATTTATTTATATAGTAATTTATGCACTTGAAATCAAAACATCACATCTACAAAATGACCATCAAACAAGCAAAACCCATCAGATGAAGAGACCAATGATTGGAATAAAATTGTCTAAATTACTCACACAACAGTGGAAATTAAAATGGAATGCTAAAATGGGCCTGAAGGCAATCATGGGTCAAATGATTATAGTTACAAGTTGGAGAGTGGTATGGGTGAGAGCTGTAAACTCGGGCAACAAAACTAAGTGCTTTCAGCAGGGAAGGTAACTGCTATATTTTGTCTGCACCTCACTTAAAGTCCCTTTTCACAGCAGACATTTTGACTTGTCATCTGGAAAAGCACGGACATAATCTATAATGGCTGCATTTAAGCTTCCTGGGACACTTAATAACACAGAGCCATTGTTAATGTTATGAGTCAGACCACACAAAATCACAAGGCTTTCCAATATTCAGCTATATTGACAGACAGGTGGGATTGGCCTCTCTTCGGTCAAATAGTTTTTTTTGTTTTTTTATGTTTATATTCTCTTGCAGAGGAGGAGAGGTCTTGCATGGCAGCAGTGAGTGCCAGGGCAGTGACACAGGAAGTGTTTGATAAGAAGCTGTATAATTTGCAACTTGTGAAATGCTGTTGTTAGCATGCTAGCCATGGTAGCTCCATTTTAATTTGTTTACAACCCTTCCTATTTGCTTTGTGCAACACCACACCAGCATACACTCACTGGCCACTTTATTAGGCGCACCTGGTGCTTGATAAAGTGTCAGTGTGGTCTTCTGCTGCTGTTCCCTATCTGCTAGAAAGTAGGTGGTGTTGTATGTACACAGATGCTCTCCTGCATTCCTCTGTTGGAACCAGTGGATATTTGAGTTACTGTTGCCTTTCTATCAGCTCCAACCAGCCTGGCCATTCTCCTCTGACCTCAGGCATCAACAAGGCATTTGTGCCCACAGAACTGCCGCTCACTGGATCTTTTCTCTTTTTGGGACCATTCTCTGTAAACCCTAGAGATGGTTGTGTGTGAAAATCCCAGTGGAGCAGCAGTTTCTGAAATACTCAGACCAGCCCGTCTGGCACCAACAAACATGCCACGTTCAAAGTCACTTAAATCTCCTTTCTTCCCCGTTCTGATGCTCGCTTTGAACTGCAGCAGATCGTCTTGACCGTGTCTACATGCCTAAATGCATTGAGTTGCTGCTATGTGATTGGCTGCATTAGAAATTTGGACAGGTGCACCTTATAAAGTGGCCTGTGAGTGTATTTTGCTAGGCAAAATCTAGGTTGACCACACCTTTTTAGACTGGGATAATGTAGGAAGTGAATGAGTGAGGAAACACAATGCAGAGGTGTGTGGGCGAAAGCTCCACTGGACTGTCTGCTGGCCCCACATACCGGAAACAAATGAACAAAATTAAGTAAAAACGAAAAGTAGTCAAATGTAATTTAGCAGACAAAATTTTGTAGAACAAAATTTAATTAAGAAGAACAAAATTTTGTAGAGAGAAATGTAGCAGAACCAAATGCAGTAGCAGAACTAAACGTAGCAGAACCAAGTGTAGCAGAACCAAGTGTAGCAGAACCAAGTGTAGCAGAACCTAATGTAGTAGAACTAAACGTAGCAGAACCAGATGTAGCAGATCTAAACGTAGCAGGACCAAATGTAGCAGATCTAAATGTAGCAGAACCAAATGTAGCAGAACTAAATGTAGCAGGACCATATGTAGCAGAACTAAATGTAGCAGGACCAAATGTAGCAGAACCTAATGTAGCAGAACCAAAAGCAGCAGAACTAAACGCAGCAGAACCATACGTAACAGGACCAAACGTAGCAGATCTAAATGTAGCAGGACCAAATGTAGCAGAACCAAATGTAGCAGGACCAAATGTAGCAGAACCAAATGTAGCAGGACCAAATGTAGCAGGACCAAATGTAGCAGGACCATATGTAATAGAACCATATCTAGTAGAACTTAATGTAGCGGAAGACCTGTTTCATGGATTTTCTCTGCAGTGCAAAAAAACAACAATATGTAGGATTGTAAATTCAAATGAAGATCTTTCTCTCTCATTACTCATAAATACTTTCTGTAATTATTAAACATTACTTTAGTTTTGAGTTTATTTTCATAAATAAGGGGAACAGGACAAATAATGTTTTTACACTGATGCTGCTGAACATAGCACAGTTTTAATATGGCTATAATACAGTATATCATAGCATTTTAAACAGTCTTTATTTTTCTGGCTTTAGTTCGTTTTATTTTTGTTTTCTCTGTGTTTGTGTTTATTAGTTATTAGATTAATTCCCACACCTGTAGCTTTTTAGAGCAAACAAATCAAAGGGATACATATAAAAAGGCATGACATCACAATGCGTAATGACGCACATCCGCTGATTTACTGGCCAATAAGGACGAGTGGCTCATTAGCGGGTTCCAAATGGGGCGCTCTGTCCTCATGGTTCATTTTGCTCTCTGGGAACAGGGAAATAAAAAGGGGAAAGTTGCAGCAGTGTCCTGTTTCTCAAATGTAATCGATGCTGTTGACTGCACTCATGTTGCTATAGGAGCACCGAGTGAGAATGAAAATGCTTTCATACATCACTTTTTCGTTTTGGCCAGGGTCCCACCTTCTGACGCTGCATTTACTGTGTCCGCATCATGTTTCCAGTCTTCGGCCATTTTGTCATTAGTCAACTCCATATTGATTGTCTTTTTTTTGTTTTCCTCTCTGTGTTTGACATGATGTCGTTAATGAATATTAAATTTATAGGCATATATGGGCGTGACATGAAGCTGTAAAAGCTGCGCCACATTTTTGATTGAGTTGATTGTGATTTACAAAGGGAAACCGGCATAGGACATCCATGCGCACTGCTTTATAAATCCCAATATTTTTATGCGCATACATGTCCTATGTTTTTTGTCAGTATGCCACCTTTGACATGAAACCTATGTACAGTTTTATAAATGAGGCCCCAGGTGAGTGTGTTGGTTACTAATTAAATGAACTGGTGACACTGTCAATCCTGCCTGGCTGACATGCAATGGTGAGCATATTCATGTCCGGTCATATCTACAACTTATATGTATTGACAGCGTATTCTTGCTCCTCTAACTCAACACAGTTGGTTTAGTCATATTCTTCATAGTCTGACAAATGTCCACTGCTGGGCTTAAGCATGGCGATCTTTGTGAGATAAAGCACAAGGAACTGGCAGACATGCTGGGCTACTTTTTTGCAGAGGCCTGTAAATTGCAATTGAGCTTCTAATAAAATTATTTGCGTCACATTGGGGCGATGTGTCCCCATCAGGCCTCATTTTGCAACACTGATGAGCTTACACTACATTACTCCTTATATAATAACCTAATGATGTATAGTATGTCTGAATTGGTCATGACTGTGGCTTCCTTCCAGCACTGCCCTCTGAGGACTGGAAGAAGAAACAAGGAACACATTTTCTGAAGGTATCCTCTAACGCGGCCAGATGAATTATAGTCCTAATGTGCTTCTGTATGCGGTATAAAGCAGAATCTCTCTGATGAAGAGGGATAGAATAAAGACAGTTTGCCTATGGGGAAATTAAATTAGAAATAGTGGAGGTTTATAGAGTGAGCGAGCAGTTCATTTGGTTCTCACATGCTTAGTGTGACCATTGATTGAATAAAACTAAAAACTGCAACGCTTATATTGCGTTGGAAGTGAAGGAAGAGAAGCATGGGAGATCCCCTTCCTGCCCCTTCGTGGCTCTCTCCTCCCTCACCTCTCCTGTTAGCTTGTACAATAAAGCAAGAGCTGCTGAAACTGGAGTTGACACACAAGCTTGCACTAGCAGACTCACTGGCATCAGCAGTTTTCCCTATTTAGTGTAGCTCCTGATTATGCACACGGGAGAAGACTTCAGTCAACATGCTTTACCTTCTTCTCTCTCCACTTCCCTCTCCTTGTCTCTTTCTCTTACCCCGTCTCTGCTCTGTTTTTGTTGAGTTCGCAATCTCTGCATATTTTTTTTGTTGATCTCCCCTTGTGTGCACTCGCTAAATTGTGTCCTCAAGCCATCTCTCTTTCTTTCTGTCTTTTCTGTTCACCCCCTTTTTAAGTGCCCTTTCTCTCCAGTTATTTCTCAGTCTGACTGTCACTCTGAGTGTCTGCACACACAACACTCATCAGTTCTCCATCTTTCCCATCATCCACTCTTGTTCTCCCTTTTTTGCTCTCACTCTATGCTGTATGTTTAAATTGTTTCTTGTAGTGGAGAGCTGAAACTTTGCTGCATTTTTTTTTTACCATCCTACAAATGTTTGTACGTTACTTTTCGCATGATATCCTAGGAACTTGTTGTGTTACACAGGGACAAAGGTGGACATTTTTTATAGTCAACTATGGAAAAAAGCCTCATATAAACACCAACACACATTGTAATCCCGTCGTTGGCACTCGCTTTGGTGAGTGGGGTTGCAAACCGGCTCAGGTGATGGTTTCTCACTGCAGTGTTGCTGCATCATGTTGGTTGAGCTGTTTGTGTATTTCATCACTCTTGTGCAATATTTGCACACTGCTTTTATCTGGTCTGTTGTCTTCTCACTGTCAGACTTAAGGAAGCCAAAATTTGTCTCTGATTTAAAACAGGCTGCTGCATCCTCAATTTCTCTTAATACATCTGTAATCTTTGCCCACTACGGCTGCCACCATCTTGGCACCAGACGTCAATCAGCAAAGTCAAAAGTAGTCGCTATTCATTTTTAATGTCGCCGATATGAATCGTCACTTTTGATTACTGTCTCACAGATTATCGTTACATTCCTAGTTTCCAGACATGTGGACATGAAAGTATATTTCTTTTTACCTATAGGCATCATCAGTGGTGGACACAAATGCAAATAAACACATGAATGCTGTACACATAGCCTACAGAATACATGGTGCAAATGGAAATGGATAGATACAAGATGACCACATGCAAAATTACTAACAAACACACACACAAAACCCCCCCCCCCCTCCCTTCTTGTATTTCTTTGCCACTCTTGTTGTCTTTCCTCCCCTTGTCTCCTAGCAGTCGCTCTCGCTCTCTCTCTCTCGTTCCTCGCTCCCTCCGGCTGTGTCAAATGCTGCAGTGTGGGTGTCTTTGCACAGACTACATCCAAATTTCAGTCTGACACACACACACACACACACACACACACACACACACACACACACACACACACACACACACATACACCTACACATACACATACACACACACACACCAAGCGCGGCAGACTCATGCACACTACTGCAGTCTTATGAAGTAGAAAACCCATTTCTGCCCTGACTACCTTTTGGAGGAAGTGAGGACGAGGGAGTGAAACAGGGAGATAAAGGAAGGTGATGGAGGAAGGAGTGAGATGGAGGGAGGTATGCTTGTAGTGAGGAAGACATGGCATAAGAAGCATAGGAAGAAAATAGCATTTGGCCTGGTTTTGAGTCCAAGTTACTAATCTCCACAAAGAATAGATTCAAGTGAAACCTTAGTCTTTGTCATTGCTTGTATTTGTGTATGTGCATGCATGTGCACACCTTTTGTCCAGCTTTGTGTGTTTTGCGGTGCTCTTTGATCATTAGGCAGCTGTATTCATTCCTGCTTTTCATCATTTCATAGACAACAGGATCATTATGCTTCCATTAACTGCTGACAGAGTGAAGAGACAGAGGGAACAGAGAGAGGGAAAGAGAAATGAAAAGAAAAAGGAAAGGAAAGTAGAGGCCTGACTGGCTAACTTACCCAAAATGAGGAATAATGCCTTATATTAAAAGAGATTTGGGAAGAGGGATGAGCAGAAGAAAAGGAGGGTGAAAGAGGTGAAAAGACAGATATATGATCGAGAGGAGCGGTGGAGAGAGAAGCCTTAAAATGTAGCAAGGCATAAGTAAGATGTGAAAATAGGGATTTAAGAAAGTGGGTGCAGTCAGATGGAGTGCTAATGGGAAACCTTCAGAAGTATTGACATTTTGACCGGCAGCTTGTGCGATTACATATATTCGCCTCACACTCATCACTTTATGGGTTATACTGTTTTAAGTCAAGTCTAAAAGCCTCAACAAAGAAAAGCATTTGGCAAGAATGATTGGGAAGGGTTGCTTTTAAAGTGTTATTTACCTCTGACTCTTGATTACATGGTTAGAGCAATCACAGACTTAATTTGAATGGCCTCAGCATTTCTAAATGGGAAAGTTTTTAGATTCAAAGACACAATGAAATGGCATCTATACTATGAAATTCCTGTTTTTGGGACAGGACCGATACTGAGAGATCAATGTAAACTGTAAACCAATAGACCGTTTTCAAAGCAGACCTTTTAGGCATGTCATAACACAAAAAGAACAAGTGTCCTTAAGGTCTCTTCTTGTAAAAGATGGAGATTTCCATGCTGTATAAATACTCTTAAAGTATCAATGTGCAATCCACAGAGAAATGCAGGCATGTATTCAGAAACTGTGCCATTAAACGAGCCGTCAGGACTTTTGTACAGTTTGTGATGTCACAAATATACTATATATATATATATATAGGTAGAAAGTGCTTTTACGGCCATTCCCCGGCTGCAGTCATGGTGCAGAGGCACAGAGAGCACAAATTTTAAAGACCCGGAAACGCTGACCAATCAGAGCAGATTCGGCTTTTTCAGAAGGGGGACTTAAAGAGACAGACACTAAAATGGGGAATCAAAAACAGACATGTTGAATACATGGGTGTATCCAGACAGTATGTGAAAAATGTATTTTTTATTTTGAAACATTAATGCATATAAACATGTTCTCAGAGAAACCTGGTCATGTATGAACCTGAAAATGAACACAATAATGTACCTTTAATAACATTAAGGATGGCTGCATAACATTTAGTTCTACGGCAGTATCCATCTAACTTTAGCTAATGTATACCAGCAAATGTCATACCAGAACAAGTAAAAGCCAAGTTATTTTTGACTATGAATTGAGCTTTTCGGGTAGAATGTATTTATTTCGATCGTTCTCCCAGTTTACCAAAAACTGTGTGGAATCGTTTTAGCATGCATGTGTTGTACCTACCTAAGTTTCGTAACCAGATTACTGTCATAAATTTATACGTAACCTTAGACTGTGGAGAAGCCATAGTGGCACTTTACCGCAGGAAAATTGGTCATACCAGCAGGAAAGCACCACTCATGTAGAAATGGAGAGGAGGAGTAGATTGAGGGATAGAGGCTCGGGCAAATAGACAGAAATGGAGAGAAGGATTGTGCAGAGAATCTAAAATAGTCTTATAAAATGTTCTGGTCCCATACTGCAGAAATCCGAGAGAAATGAGGAAGAAGGCAGTAATGAAAGATTTAAGGTAGTAATAGTGGAGCTGGAAATCTTGTTGTGTTCTTTTTTTACTTGTCTTTTGCTTTGATTTGGTTAATTTGGGAGTGGAGTCAAATAATGGCTCCCAATTTTTTCTTTTGAACAATAGATTAGCCATTTTTTTCTTATGATGATAATAATACCTTCCGAGCATAAAACAAAGTTTCTTTATTTCTGACCTTTTAGGCATGGGTGCAGGGGTATGAAACATTTTCGCGCATGAAAGTTAGTTAGTGACATTTCATAAAAGGCCAAAGTTGAAGACCCGACTCAGATTCCTGCAGGAAATCGAGAAGAATCTTGAAGGCACAAGAGACGGGAAACTCAGGTGGACAGGTAAAGGTTACAGGGCCAAGGAGGTAAAGAAAAAGTAGAGAAACTAAAAGATGGCAAAAGATGTGAAAACCAACCACATAAACACACATAAACACACACACACACACCCTCTCCCTATAGCAGTTTATTTGATAGTGTCATAAAATGTGACAGCTTGGGTTGCCTTGCTGACAGTGAATCAGCCCACGGATCTTTCTCTGAACCGTGCTGTGTTATTTTGGGACGAGTCTCCCTTTCTGTCTCTGTCCCTTCAGTACATCTAAAGTTATGGCTGCACTTTTCTCTTGATGTCTATTTTTTTTTTAAATTAATTGATAGTAAACATCCGATTTTATGAGCCCGCAATTCTGTGTGTCCTCACATGGACTGTAAATTCCTGTTAGGTGTCTTCTGCGGCTGTATTGATTTAAAATCTGTCTCTGTTGCCCTCCCCTTTTCTCTCCCTCTCCATCTCTCTCGCTTCTGTGTGTGCACTTTATGGCTGCATTGCTTCCAGACTATGTACAACTCCCATTACACTGCTGGCTGATGGCTTTGCAGCTTCCATTTTGGTTCTCAGACTCTCTTAGTACTGTTAGAAAAATCGTCTGATCAATACATATTCTTTCTATTATCCGCAGATCATTGTTAATGTGTCGTGACTGCGACATCACCGTTTGTCTGCAGCTGCAGAATGGCTGATTCGTTTGTGGTACAAATAGCTACTTGAAAGCATAGAAATTGCAGCACACATTGTTTATCGCAAATCTCCATCAGCATCTAAAATTAATTTTAATGACCACATACATTTTTTTTATGCTCTATGCTGATTTTGATGGTCTATAGCAGCCCTTTTAAAAGCATTGATTAGCTCTACGTTAGAGTTTACGTCTGCAGATCTTTTTTTTTTTTACTATTTAGTCCCTGCCAGACATGCATGTCGTTGTATAAATGTGATGCAATTTTGTGCATGTTGGTTTCTGGTTGGACTGTCCATCAGAAGCACCGGGAGTTTGCAGCAACACAAAGTTAAGTATGCACAATGAGAGACAAAATACCCATCTTGTTTCTGCAGTGTAATGTTGTAATGTTGATATCTTAATTATTATCTTTTATGCATAAACAAAACAATAGTTAATTAAAAGGGAGATACTGTGAGTGACCGTTCTATCTGCATGGACGCTATTATGATATCCTTTACATACAGCACAAGAACAAATAGGAATCAGACAAAAGCCATCACTTAAACAGAGATGAAGCCAACATATTCCATCTCTGAAAAGGGCCATTGTTGCTTCACACTGTCGTCTTTGTCTGCAGTCCTGTGACATGAG
Organism: Echiichthys vipera; assembly: GCF_963691815.1. Lineage (NCBI taxonomy): Eukaryota > Metazoa > Chordata > Actinopteri > Perciformes > Trachinidae > Echiichthys > Echiichthys vipera. The sequence continues at coordinate 14,163,417 of NC_139847.1, read as the reverse complement.
TCTTGTACATCATCTGTGCCGCTTTGAACCTTTCAACTCTGCTGCTTCTTGTGGCCCTTCCTTTCATCACTCTTACATCACATGATTCAGTTAGTATTCATTCCCAGACCTGTTAACAACACCCCGTCAGGTTTTCTCACTGTAAATCGACAGGTGCTTTGATTTTTTTTTAATATAGTTCTTCTAGATGATTCTCTGTTTATCTTGTTTTCTCAATCTTTTGCTCCATACCTTGCTTTATCTCTATTCCCCAGCGACCTTCCCTTCACCTCTTCCATTCTTTCTTCTGTCCCTCTGCAACTTCACCGCATCGCTGTTCTGCCATCTGTCCATCTGTGACCTTTTCGGCCCTCAGTCACTTGACACACTTTCTTTTTTTTAATTCCACTTCCTTAATATATATATATATATATTTTAGATGAAAAGACTTTCTGAAAGCTTGACCTCCGTAAAGGAAGAAGACGGGGAGAGTGTTGAAAGTGCAGCAAAGGACTACTGCCACTTACGGAGAAATGGTAGAGAAAAGAAAAAAGTCACTGTTTTGATTTGTGGCCATATAGAGGAAAATCAGAAAAAGATAAAGGGAGAAAAGCAAAGGGAAGGAAGAGAGAGCAGCAAACAGAGAGAGAGTGCAGAAGAAATAAACGACTGTCACTTCAGAAATAAGTGGTTTATTTGTAGAATATAGGATTTCACCTTTTTTGTGTCCTTGGGAATAATGTAACATCTGCAACAGTGTTTGTTGCAAAGCCTGACCTCCGACCTTTCAGTTGAAAAGTAAAAATAATGAAACTACACTTATAAAGTAGGTTCAACAAAAGCACCAATTTGTCAAAGTAAGTTTTTTGACCTGTAATTGGAATTATTACTTTGAGCTCAAGTAATTTATTTTATTAGTCATGCTTAGTAGCATGGGCTAGTGATGGCAATGTCTGCCGCTTTGGTCCAGACTGAAATATCTGAACAGATACCCATGACATTTTGTACAGATATGGCACAGCTACATCTCCAAGGCTGATATTTTTTTTACCAAACTTAATGACAAGCTTTCCAATACATGAGACATTTCACTTAAAAACAGACATTTGTGCCCCCTCAGGATAAACAGTACTTTGGTTTATTACTGCATTCTTGGGAAATCTATTGACATTTCTGTCAACCTCAGCGGCACTCTCTGTGGCTAATTAACAATTTAAACTTAGATGGGGAACATGGTAAATAAACCTGGTACACATCAGCATTATCATTGTGAGCATGTTATCTTGCGGATGTTAGCATTAACCTCCAAAAGTGAGTCAAACACCATAGACTCTCCATGTTAAAATGCCTGAGTTTGCAGCAGAAATAAACATGTTTATAGCCTGGTATAAAAACTTTTTTGGTCTCTAGAACTAATTACCCACTGTATGCGGGTTGAGTTTTTATATTACTTACCCGTTTCAATTATATTAAGGCCTAAAGTTCTTCATAAGTTAGAGTGCAGCTTTGAGTGACAGGTAGGTGCCATCACAGGTAACTACCATATTAGTCTATGGTCTTGTCAGAATCTGTAATATCAAAAGATTCTGTCTTGTTCCAATAAAACATACCCTTACCTGGCCTCAGGTAATCTCCTGTTAATGCCATGCTACAACTGGACTTTCTTCATTAGTATGTGGGCTGTAGTCTAGACACATTTTCCAACAGCTTAACCAGTGTGGAGAAGAGCTTAAATCCCCTGCATTTAAATACACCACAAACCCATTTTAAGCAAACCTTGGGTATTCTGGTCTCAAATTGAGAACCTGTTAAGTGTGCATGATGCAATACTAATAACCACGCTCAAAAAACACTTTTACATGAGGTAATTTGGGCATCAATTCAGGAGGGAGTCTTATCCCGTCTGAATACTTCACCAGAATTAACAACATAATAAGTCAAATTTCCAATTACAGGGCCCCCTTGACTAAAACCTCTCCCACAAGAATAGTAATAAGTATCAATTTATTGTTGTTCTATCCCTCCCATTCAGATCTGTGAAATCATTTGCACCTCTTACTTATCCCGCGGTATGTTTGTTTTCCCATTACAGATTTCGATGGCCAAACATGTTGTCCTTTTTTTAATCCAGGACATTATTTGGTGCAAGTGTTGAAAACAGGATATGGAGCAGAAGGGAGGATGACCTGAATCTTAATTACAGAGGCAGAGGGTAGAAGTGAAAGCATGGGACAGGCATGATTGAAACAGAAAGTAATAGATAATGGACTTAAAGCCTGGAGAAGAACTGAAATGAAGAGATGAATATATGAATTGGAAACTGGATGGAGGGATTCCGGTCAAGCTCCTTTTTCCATTATAACTTGGATAAATGTGAACGTGTGGGTGCATATGGGACTGTGAATGTGTTTGTGTGTGTGGGCGTATGCGTGATCGTGCTCATTATGATCACAGTTTTGTGTCCCTTTAGGCATGTATGTGATATGTGTGAATTATATTTGTGCCTACGTGTGGTTTTTTTTTTTTGGTTGTGTACATTATGTGTGTAGTGTGCTCGGGTGGATGAGCACCGCTGCTTTGGCATCTCCCTGCAGCAAAAGGATTAGAAAGGTAGCACCACTGAAATGGAGCTGATCTTTTTGTGAGTGTGTGTTTGTGTGTATTCTGCAGTTGTATCAGCAATGAATCGGATGAGAGTTGAGTGTTCTGTGAGTCTGAAAAGGAAAGGGATCCGATTACAGAACATCTTGGCACCAGATTAACTCCAATCCCCACGAGAGGAAAGAAATGAAAAAAAGAAGTGAGCTGCAGTTAAAAGGAAGAAACAGCAATGATGTTTAGATGAGATGAGGAGAGGAGAGCAAGATGTACCATAGGATCTGGATATGGAATAACTGTTAGATACTAATGTGACTCTAAAGTTGCTGCGCGTAGCACCTTGAAACAGCTTTTCATTTTGAGATTGTGATACCCTTGTGTATTATATGAAAAGAATCAGTCTATGTGATGAACCTCTATTTCACTGCAGTGACTGTTAGTGCTGCTGTTCTCAAAATGAATCCCTCATTTTCCATAAACTCTGTTTCCGTCATAAAGATGGCAGCACTCCTCCCCTCTGACTGTGTGCAGTTTTCCCTTGGGCTTTACTGAAAATTAAGATGTAGTCATTTCCCCCCATCTGTGTTTTACTCATTCCACCCCTTGGCAATGCCTGAAGCTTGTCTTAGCATATTTCGTTTGGGTGCTTTAAAGCAAACCAACAGGTTCCTTTAAGGATATCTTCTGTCTTTTTCAATATGCACATGGGCTTGGGAATATTTATAGTACTATTAGTTGCTATAATATTTCCTGCTCTCCATACTGGTCTTAAAGAGAACTCCTAAGTTCAGGCTTGTCTTTTAAAATAAAATAAAGTGTAAAAGACAAATTCTTTGCCTGCTACAGCTGCCAATAGCAGGCCCATCTCCGTAAAACATGACTGCTTCAGCTTTGAAAATAGCTATGGGACTATGAAATTGACAAACTGACTGTTTATCTAACCACAAATGAGACAAGAATTATCAACTTAGCACACCCAGCTGTCCCGAGGCCTCAGGAGGCCTGCCGCTAGAAAGAAAGCGGACAGCAGCTCAGGAGATGGACCTTCCTTTAGAAAATGTTTTCTTAAAAACCCAAAATGTAAAATGTCACTTTAATGCTCTAAATTGGTTTTGACAGATATTATTGAATGCAATTTAGGAAACAACTCTGAGCACTGGCCCCATAAGTCAGCAAGCACCTACATTTGGTGGCCAAGGTGCAGTTTTAGTGGCCAAAATGTAAATGTATGTAAAAAGAAAAAGAAATACAGTTCAAAAGGCAATTCAATGCAACACAACCTTCTTTAACTGTAACATTTCAATAAATGCAAAGACATGGTCAGAATGAAAATATGCTGCTATAACGTATTTCAATGATACAGCTTGGTGGCCACAGGGGGCCACATGCTAGTGATATTTGGTGGCCACAGAGTAACTTTTTGTACTCTTTACGGCTTAAATAAGGCAAAATGATTTTGTATCGGATTACTCTATTATTCGATGGAATAATTGGTAAACTACTGGATTACTGAAATAATCCATAGCTGCTGTCCTCAGACCAATTAAGTCACAGAATCATTTCAACCCCTGGTGTCAGTCCACTGGTCCTGAATGTCAGTCTGCATTAAACTAACTTCTGTAACACACACACACACACACACACACACACACACACACACACACACACACACACACACACACACACACACACACACACACACACACACACACACACACACACACACACACACACACACACACACAGACACACACACATTTTAATGTGACCACCAGCCACCAGACACGGCCATTTAACAGGTCAGTGCCATCGATTGTACAATTGATTTGTCTTGTTCCCTCTGCTGCCTAATGCGCATCATACCTAAAGCTGGGAAGCATGTCCCACATTACTCTGACTGCCCCTGGACATTTCATGACCCAGCATTCACTCCATTCTGGCTGGTGGATGTGGGGTATTGAGGATTTGACCATTTTCCAAGTAGTGTTGAACTCAAAATCTCTGAAAGGAAATCTTGAATGTTTTCCTATTTCCTCTCCCCATGACTAATCAAAGCAAATTTTCTATGTAGTAACTTCTTTCTGTAATTTGTGTTCAAAGACAAAAATGATTGTAATGCTACGCACCAAGCCTCATCTGCTAGGATTCTTTGTGTGTCCTTGTAGAGATGAAAACTGCAGTCCATCCGTCAGATAAAGATAATTAGGACACAGAATAAAAAACATTTTGACAGTCTCAGACTCATGCAAACTTCATCAGAGCTAACGTGACCAAATACTTTGCTGGCAAAAACAAAACCCCTGTCTAATAATAAGCGGTATGTGCTGTAGAACACCTGTTCACACCTTGGTGTTAAAAACTCGTAGAGTATTTTAGGAGGAGGAGGATTATATGATGCATAAAAAGGGAGACACACTGTTATATTTTAAAAATAAGTGGGGTGGAACACGGTATCATCTAGTGCAGGGATCATCAACCACTTTTGTTCAAAGGCCAGAATTTGTCTAAGCAGACACTGTGGGGGCCAAACTTTCAAATAATAATAAAAAATATATAAATTAGGGACTAAGTAGCCTATCATTGATTTTTTTAATTGATTTTTTAAAACAAAAATGATGTTATTTTATTAGCCTAAAGCTGTATGAACATAATCCTAAAACATGGGATACATGTTAACATAAATGTTAAGTAAGAGCATGTGGTCTAAAAAATAAAAAAAATAGAGCCATCCATCCTCTGAATACCGTCGGTCTCTAGCTTATGGTTGTAAAGTTTCATGAGGCTGTGATTATCTGCGAGGTCACAACAGCTCATTTTATACAGTAAGGTCAAGTTTCAAAAAATGCTCTCACTACAATAGAATAGCTACTATGGTGACTATCATCATCACACAGTAAAATACCTGGATTCATTCAATCCACAAAAGTCTCTGCTTTCGAGTCAAACCCAATTTATGCAGTTCCAAGATTCTCAGTATGCAGAAATATTCAAAACCCTTTTTTAGAATAAGTGTAAATGGCACATTTTTTACTGCATGCAAAAAAGCCTGTTTTTTCCCCAAACTGGGATTATCATAAAGTGGGCATGTCTGTAAAGGGGAGACTCATGGGCACCCATACAATCCATTTCATTCAGATATCTTAAGGTTAAAGGTCATGGGACCCCTTTGAAGATGGCCCTGCCAGTTTTACCCTAGCTACAGCCTCTTCAAGACAGTAATGTCAGCCTACTGTCGATCGCTGGCGGCCCCGCAAGTCTCTCACAGTTTATATTGTGCGGGCTGAATGGGACGCTTTGATAGTCCTTAATCTAGGGTATGCTCTTACCTAATGTTTTTTTTTTCCCCCTGCACCATTAAGATAGCAATGGACTTACATGGCACTCAGTCAAGACACATCAAGGCTAATCACAAACTGCTGACTCAAAGATGCCGCGGCTCCAGAAGCCAAAAGGGGATCACAGCGGTAATGTTGCTACACTTACAAGAGTCAGTGCAACTTAAATCCCAAACATCACTCTGCTCGGGCAAAGAAGATAAAGATTAGACATTGTGCAGTTTCAGCATAAATCATGAAAATCAAGCACACACAAGACACACTTTATGTGGGCCGCTGCTGTACCGACCTGTTTCTTCCACACCTTTTTAACTCAACAAATTCCACTGTCCTCCTTATACATTTGTTTTAGCCATTAGGACAGGCAGATTGGCGAGCACACACTGCATACACTCGCAAGAGGCTGCAGGAGTAAAAAAAAAAAAGGCCACTCTTTGCAATCTGGGCCTTTTATTCCGTCGCTACTTTGCTCCGTCTTTTTGATGAATGATTTCACCCAGCATTTTCTACTACTGTGAACTCCATGAGTAATGTTCTGGCACAGTGAGGCGTTGCAGAGCAAAAAAACCCTGTCAATTTGAATTTTGACATCCTGTAAAAACATCGCACACAAATGATTTTAAGCTGAAGTGCTTGGAGGGGGGGAGAGAGAAACCAGGGAGTGACAGTCCCTCCATCATTGAAACTCTCTGCTATTCTTCCCCTCCCTGATTTGCTCCACCTAATCCTCTCTTTCACTCTGTACATCCTTTTGTCCTCTCTCTCCACTCTTGCTGAATACTTGGATTCCTCATGTCCTCATTTGATCCATCCATCAATCTTTCTTTAACTTCCTCACTTCCTCCATCCATCTAACTGTACTCACCCATTTTTCTCCTACTACTCATGAACTGTTCTTAATGCACTTTGTTTCGCTCTCTTGTCTCTCTCTCGTACTTTCTTGCAGTACAGTACCAGCGATCTGTCTCTGTCACTTCCTATTCAAAGCCATACACCAGTGTTAATTCATCAGGGCTGGGATCATTTAATCATAATCACACACACTGTGGTCAGTTGCAGGGAGCTAAGTGTGTGAATGCACATTATGCTTGTATGGTCGAATGTGTGTATGCTGCACCCCGGTGACCTCTCCTGTGCTAATACAGCCCATTGACTTGACTGTCAGACTTTATAAAACAGTGACCACTCAATCTGTTAAACTTGCTGCTACTTCACTCACTGAATCAGTGTGTCAGAGCAAGAGAGTGTGAGTGCAATATGGAGTGACACATATTGGTATGTGATGGAATTTGTAAAGTCTACGGAGCTGTGTGTGTATGTATGTCCTTGTTAGTGTCTTAAGAGTCGAGAGTGTGTCTTCTACTGTGGTATTGGCTTTCACCCTTTACATTTTATCACCGAGGCCTTGAGGCTTGAGTACTAGCTTCACGTATTTGTCATCACAGGCTGTACAGGAAATGCACACAGCACCATGAAAAATTTGACCACACACAGAGAAGGTTAAGAGAGGTGACTAAGGCTGAAATTTTGCACATTCATGAACACAGAATAGAGTAGCCTAGCTGTGTGTATAGACAGTCAGTGTGTGTGTATGTGGGGTGTTTGCATACATATATATTTAAACTGTTTACCCTCTGCCATACTTTATTTCATGTAAGCTAGTAGAGTAAAGACTACAGAGCTCTTGGAGTATGTAGGTGTTTTGTGTTGTTAGGTTTTATGTGTTTGTATTTGCACATTAAGTTGGTGCTCTGCTCCTTCCACCATTGTCACATGTTGGGAAGATGTTTAAAATGGCAGTTTCAAAACATTAAATTGAATGGTTCTGCATGTTTTAAGAGTCAATAAGGAATCTGACTTGCTATAAGAGTTGTAACAAATTAGCTAACACTTCTAAAATCATGAAAAATACAAATTTTTAACATATCACCCAGAAATTGCAGTCACGAACCATCTCAAAATGTACTGTGTTTTGAGACTGTAAACATGTCAAGGGCTGGTATAACACAATGCTTTTAAATAAACAAACAATGCCTTTAATTACACCAAAAGACACATGTTGCAGCACAGTGTTTGTTCACTCTTTGCTATGTTTTACTGTCATTTACTGTCTCCTCTCCTCTTTTCTCTCCTCATGCCCGAGCCCTGTGCGCAGCAGGGGGCTGCAAGTGGCTAACTTGTTGTTCTGCTACCAATAATGAAGGCTCCGTTTCAACAATGTCTGGTCTTAAAGAATATGCATGCAGGCCGAAATGCAGAGCTGTTCTGTTTAATGCCAGATTGAAACCACTGATTAAGTGGTTGGATACTGCCGACTACTACATATCTTCTGCATCCCGCACGAAACCTACACCTATGTTTGTGTATGTGTTTGTATGTGTGTTAGATTGTGTTTTGTGTGTGATCCCTCTAATGAGTCTCTCTGGTAAAACCTGTGGGGAGCTACAGATGCCATAAACGGGACTAATCTCTCTCTGCAGAGAAAACTCTGCTGACTGAGTGTCTCTGAATATTTTTACACAGATGAAGTTTTAACAAGGTTACGGCGAATATTAACACATGTGTTGCATGTGGGTGTGGGTAATTTCCTCTTCACAACAAACTTAATTATACCAGTTATGGGCATAATAAGAAGTGACTAAGGAGCTCTGAGCAGGTGTTGTGTTTCTCAGGTGAAACATTTGTTTGCAGCGTATGCATAATGGATTCTTCATTATTACTTCATCCCCAACAATCTATGAGGTTCTTTCAAAGGTTGTTTTGTATTTTGTTTGGTTGCCAAATTCTAATAGCTGCATTTTTTAGCTCAGGGCCATCTTTGTCTCTGCAATCCATACTTCTCTTATTCTCTGACCATTTGGTTGTCTTGATATTTATGCTCGCCAAGTGTTGGAAATGTAAGCAGTCCTGAAGGCACTTGGCTAGTTTAACAAAAGGACTAAGCATGCAGTTTTCTGTTTGAAGACTGGCGTGAAGGATTAGTTTAGATCATTCATTTCCTCCTGTTGTGTTCTCCCAGCCTGATTTCCACCAAATGCTCAACGCTACAAAGAGGGAGGGAAGGAACCAAAAATAAAAACCTGTCTGTTCATCAAATAGTTTTACATAGATTTTTTTCAAATGTAGGTGGTGCTGTTGCGTTTTGTTGGGTTGTTCACATCTAAGCCTTCTGGGAAATGTTTTCTCTTTTGCAGCTTGGGTTTTGGACACTTGATTGCTCACAACCCTCTAATTTCATTCTGATGTTTGGATGTTGTTTTCTCCAAATATTTCCTTCACTCAAAATGGGGTACATTTCATATCATGGCAACGCTTTGATTATAGGAACAATCAGTGATCTGATAACCTTGAGCTGCTATGATTGGTTAAATTGGAGAAAATAGTTGGAACACCAATCGGATTGCTTTTTCCAAATCATCTGTAATTTGTGTAAACCCGCCTAGTCTCAAAATTATACTGATTAAATGATACATTTTATTTATGTAGCATTGATAGAGCAATTACACTCTGCTTGCAGCTCCCACTGGGCGAAATTAAACTGGAGCTGAGATGAAAAGTGGAGTTTTGATGCATAAGTATAGAAAGTGCCGGTGTTAGTCTACTAACATGCTAATTTCCTCCACAATTATCACGTTTTACTGTGATTGGCACAGTGAAAAGCCAACTAAATAATGAAATGATTTAGATATTTACCTTGTTTATTTATTTAGTCAGTCCTCAGAAATTATTGTTATTGAAATTACTGCAGGTGCTGCATCAAATTTTAGATTTGGGAATGGAAAAATAAAGAAAATGCTCCCACTCTAACAGCCATAATTAAAAGTTAAAATGAACATTAAAACCTGACTGAACATGTCTATCACGTCATCAGGATGGGGGATGTTTTGTCATTGTCTGGTGAATGAAGAATCAGTAATATAAGTAGTCATGAAAGTAATAAAAAGCAGCATGTTGTGTTTGAAATGGTACGTTGGGACACCAGAGTACTGACTGAATGAGAATTGAAAGTCCTAAATTAAATATATGATTTTTACCTTTTCAGAAGCCTTGAATAAATGCTCCGATCAACGTTTCTTTATATGGTGGCACATTCTTTCTGTCTGTACACTGTGAGTTTGCTTTTTATACGTATTGTAATTTTACTGTTGCTATCCGTGTCCACGCTATACATGATATGTACTGAATATTTGTCTGTTGGGTATGGGTCAAGACTGAGATGTGGTTGTAAGCTCAGAGAAAGCTGGACTATGGCGTTTAATGTGAATTGTGTATCAATATAGATAACTGATAATTGATCTTTTGAAAAACTGTGGCCAGGTTGGATATTTTCAGACACTCCATTTTTCAGTGATGCCATGTTGGCAGGAAAAATAGTTTTTGGCTCGTAGCATCAGAGTAAGCACAATTATCTACTTTTGAGGCCACATTTGGTGCAAAGATGGATGTGGCTAACATGACTTTTTACATGTAAACACACAAATGTGCAGCTATTCTTTCACTATATAGAAGAAAAGAGGACTCTGAACGCTCTACGGAGGGATTGATGCGCAATTGCAGTAAGGTAGCCTTCCAGTAATGGCTTTTTTTCAGGCCTCTGACCAACATTATTGTCATTGTGTGTTTTGCCAACATGATTTTGAGGTTATTTCATTGTCAGTTGGTTTGACAGGCTCTTTACAGAATTTTGATTTGTTTTCTGCAAGCAGAAAGGATTTCTTTTGGGAACCAACAATGAAAAAAAATCTTGTTGACAAAAATACCTGTGTAGTTGTTGACTAGGCCTAACAATCAGGTGGTAGGGTTGTATATTATCTATGCAGAGTAACACATACAGTACCGTCTTATGGCCACTGTTTGCTGGTTATCTCTGTAAATATGTATCCTAAAAATATTGATTAGGCCTTATATTTTAATCAGTCTTCCTTGTATCACGTTGACACTGTAACAGTGGTATCAGCGCAGGGACAATCATGTGCCATCTAAACCGAGACAAATTCCTGTATATTTATTGTACCTGTCGTTGATTGTAATTCTGATTGCAGTGTGAAAATTAGCTTTTATGATGATGAGCTTTCAATAAATCATCCTTGATTCATCATCCTATTATTATTATTAAGGAGGAAAAATTAAAATAGATGCCCTCCTCCCTTTTAGAAAAATAACACATGAAGCTTATTTTTTCCTCATTTTATATAGTCATATTTTCTTGGAGAGAGTTTTTTGTTCTTTCGTTTTCATGGCTCATTAAGATGAGTGAGTGCTCCCTCTTGAATGTTTACACAACTAACAACATTACTTAGATAATTCAGAGCTGTAAAACTGCCTCCTTGTCCTGTTTTTTGTTTGTTGCTGCAGGTGGGATATGAAAATGCAGGGACCGTGGAGTTCTTGGTTGACAAACACGGCAAACACTACTTCATCGAGGTCAACTCTCGGCTCCAGGTTGAACACACAGTCACCGAAGAAATCACTGAGTAAGTAGCAGATGTTTACCTGTGCGGATGGGTTTAGGCAGGTGGGCAGCTGGATGGTTGCGGCGGTTGTCGTTTTATATGTGCTTTTGTTTGGTATCATCAGTCCACAGGCAGGTGTGCAGCTTCAAGGTTAGATGGTTCCCACTCTGAAAATTTGCAGAAGTAGAGAGTTTGAAGGTTGAGGCGTAGGTGGACTTGTGAAAAGGGGAGATCATTTGATATATGTGAGACAGACATGTGCAAAAAAAAAAGAAATAAAGAGAAATAGACATTGTGAGGAAGGAAGGAAAGAAGGGATTGATGGGAAGTGCAAAGGGACGCAGGTAAAGCAAGAGATTGGGAAAGTGAGGAGAGCCAGAACAGGTGGAAGCAGTGAAAAGAAGAGCTGTAAAGATGAGGTTAGGGGGAGGGTGATAGACAATGGGAATGAAGGAGAGAGGTGAGAAAGAGAGAGAGAGGATAATGAAAGATATAAATAGCCTTCCTCTTCACTGATGAACTGTGAGATTTGCTCGGTTGGAACGACACAGATGGGGCTCAAACTATTACACAAACACCAAACAAACAAAAAAAAACCCACAGGTACATGTATACAGGCCCTCCAGGCCAGTCGCACATTCACCCATAAATCTCTGTTCAGCACTGGTGTGTGTACACACGGAAAACTACAATTACGCTAATTAATTTTGGATTTCCTGCATAATTAGCTAAATTATTGAATTAAGCTGACAGACTAACAAATCAGTGCATCTAATATAGGAAGTTATGAGCAGTGGGGAGATTTGCATGGAAACAAAGTGATTCCACCTGTTCCTATGGCAACCAAACATGACATGAGAAAATTCTTAGCTTTAATCTCTCGCTGTCATGATAGTTCCCTACGCTAATATTTGTCTTCTTTAATCTCTTTGGTTTTTCAGTCCTTGTTTCTTTTTTCTTTCTCTCTTCTCTCTTTCTCTCACGCAAATCAACTCTTTTTTCATCGTTCTTTATTTACATTACACTACGCTGAACTAAATCAGCTGTGGATGGGTGGAAAAACTCAGTAGCAGTACACATTGAAGTCCTGGTGATCATTAAGTCAAACAACCGCCCCTCTCAACAACAAAAAAGCAATTTTGTTTTCCCACACCCTTAATTTGTGTTATTTGGAGTAAAACTGTGTCTACATTTATCCTGTCAGTTACGGGGTAATGTGTCTTAATAATGATGATCTGAAAGACGGATGTGATAGCAATAATTTTTTTGTCATTAACAATTTAGGTCTTTTATTTATTTATTTTTCTTTGTAGGGCTCTATTTTTCCATGTTTATAGGAGGATGTACTCTCAAGGATGGTGTTTGTCCACTTGCTACATGCGTGGTATAGACTCAGAAGTGGCAGTGGTACCTGTGTGCCCCCAGTTGAGCTCACTCAAGGAAACATGTTATTAACTAAATAGTTGGTGGATTAAAGCCCCTTGACACTCTTAGTACTCTTACTTTGGCTGATTAGACATCTTCCAAGGACTGTGTGGGCATGCTTAGACCTTCTCTGACTCTCCTGGTAGCTTTGTTTTCTTTTCTTATGGTCAGCGATATTTCACCTTTATGATTCATAAAGAGTCAATGAAGCTCCCCTGCTAATTCCCAACATTTCTCCACCCAACTTTATAACTAAAAACACCTGTGAGGGTGTGAAGGGGAGGTGAGTTTAAGTTCCAATATGGGGTAAACAAAGGTTTATAAAATGATGGTTTGAATCAAGCAATTGGATTGGTTTTTAGCCGTGATATAATGCCCCTATATTACGACGATGACATCTAATTTATTTACGCAATTCTATGTCATCTTTCAATCATTTCATCTTTTCTATCTTTTTATACAAGGTGCACTGGACTTTCTGCCGTTACGTAGCAACCAAAGCTGATTGTGCTGCTGTCTCTTTACTCTAGTATCAAACTGGTTATCTAGCTAACAAACTGCTACAAAACAGAAACATTTATGGACAACTTTGACATCCGTACTTTTCAGTTGGATCTCTGCTGTCGATGGTCTCAACCTTTGTTCAGTTCAGCACCACGGACAGCGCCTAGCAATGCCAATTTGCCATGTGCGAAATTACATTAATCTACAATCTCATTTTATGAAATTAAATTTAAATGAGCAGAACTCTACTATATATTTTTTTACGAAGTGGTAATGTAGGAAGAAGAGGGGATATTACAAATCATGTATGTCCACAGAACAGATACATCTATGTAAACTTTCCAGAATTGCCTTTCTTTTCTGTCATTGCTATTGAATGCAATGTCATATTTAAAAAAAAAAAAAAAATGTTTTAATGAAAAAGGAGTAAAATGAAGCATAATGGACACTAAAGAACTCGGGCGTACTAATATTTTCATCAACCAAGGGTGTCATGCGTGATTATTTATGAGGAGAAAATGAGATGGTAATGCTCTCGACTTCACGTTGAGCATCAATAGTTGTTTCTTTATTCAGCCTTTGTACCAGCAGCACCTCCGCCTACCCTCCTTTTGTTCTTTTATACCTGTCCTCCTCCTCTTTATGCGCTTTTCTTTCATAGTGAAACAGCTTTTGTACCTGCTTGCACACATGCACAGAGACACATTTACCCTGTCTCTGTACTGCTGTCAGCGATACAATAAGTTGATGGAAAGTCATTTTTACAGATCCCAGACCCGCACCAGTTTGTCATATCGTCTTTTCCCTGCAGAGATATTCCTGAGGGAAGTTTTGAGGGGGTCATTTAAATCCGCAGGAGTGCTGAAATTGCGTCATTCATGGCAGTGTCATGCATGAAACTGCACATGTTGAAAGTTTCAGCTGTCAAAAGCAGCACTTTTAATTGGCACAGCTTTCATTTCAGGCTGAGGTTTAGCTCTAAGCCATAGTGGAAGAAGTATGTGGTGGCTTCAAACAAGTCTTTCCAAAAGAAACTCAAGGTACATCCATCTAAATTGTAGGACTTGGGTGACATGTACCCTTTACAAGGGGACAAGCATTACATTTGAGTGTAAATGACTGTATTATGGTTTTATTTTAACATTACAGTTTGTCTTAGTTTTCAACTTTTCCGTTTCACTTGGCTGCTCTCCCAATTTCTAAGGTGTGTGAGCACATTAATTCTTGTTTTTGTGTGTGTTTAAAACCGACTGTGTTACTAAAGGACTTGTCAGCGAGGTATTTTTCATACTGATTTGTGAAACTCCCCTCTTAAACTTTGCTGTTCATTTCTCAACTCTCCTCCCGCGCTGTCTTTCATCACTTTCATCTCTCCTGACTAATTCCTTTTTCATCAGTCTTTCTCTATGCAATTTGCTTTTCTCCAACCTGGCTGCAGTTGAGCCTTTGCTTCTTCATATTTTATCTTCATTCTCTCTCTGTCGTTCTCCTTTTCTCCTCCTTCCTGTGTGTCACATATACCCAAAAACAAATGGTTTTTTTTGTCCACCCATCTCCACTGGCTGCCATGCCAGGAAGTGTGTGTCTGAGGAACTGGATTTGAAATACCCTTTCAGCCTCTCCATCGCTCCCTTGGCTTGTTCATTCCTCAGTTCTTCCCTCTGTGCCCTGCTTTCTTTGTTTGAAGTCTGTCGATTGGTATTTGTTTTTTGACTCTTCCTCTCCCTCTTGCTTGAATGCATAGTGTTTCTTTTTCTTAACCTTTCCCCCTTGCTATCCTTGTCAGTCCTGCCTTTTTACTCTATCTTTGTCACCCCTTTCTACTTATATCCACATTAGACGTGTTCTGGGTGGGCTGATGTCTGTGGGTCAGGTCCAACACTTTGGTCTATACTGGAATATATTGAAATCTTGGATTAAGTAGCACAAAGTTTGGAGCAGTCATGCTTCGTATATGATGAATGCCAATGACTTTAGTAATCCCCTGACTTTTGCTCTAGTGCCACCAGACGCAAGTTGACATTTTTGAATCAGAGGAAAATATCTGGACAACTATATGATTGCCATGACATTTAGATACACAAACATAGACTTTCACCTGGGAGACTATTGTTCGTTTCCACACGTGAAACCCGAAAGTCAACTGTGACTAAGATACTCTGTAGTGCTACGTAAATTAACTATCTTACATTCCATTTGTAATGCAACAATGAGGACTGACCAGGCAATCCGATATGATCTACTGTACTTCCACCGTACTTCCACCGTACTTCCACAGTACTTCCACCGCATTTCGACCGTATTTGCAGCATGGTGCTTAGTGTTAGTTTCGATGAATGGTTATACAAAGGGTGTTTTGAAACATTTTTAAAGTAAATCACAAACCAGAGTGGAACACACAGGAACTTAAACCTAACCACTGTATTTACAGAAGCTCTCTTACATATTTATATACAGTGATTCATTGGATTAAATGCCTTATGCTCAGGAGTAAACTGTTAATAGAAATGTTGTTTGGGCGTTTGGATGACCTCAGCTGTGCCAGTGAGTCACTGGCATGGCACTATAACCCTACATGTGGAGTGGGGAGTGTATGTATGTTGCTAAATCTCTCCTTGAATGAATTATTTTTGTCAGCAAATATCTTAGTTACAACAAAATTGAGCTAGCAAGACAATTGTGTTTATGTGTGGTATGTATTCCGTTTGGGAAATCTCTACAAAGCAACGTTTGCTCAAGTTGGTTTTCTGACACAACAGGGACTAGAAATTGTTTCTTTTGCCTTTTTATTTTGAGAGAGAATTGCCCCACAGTATGAATACATTTTTATTATATCATTTAAACACTGCGTGTATAATTGCAATATGACAACAGCGGGTGTAATATTGCACACTCTTGTGTGATATTAAAATCTCAGCGCAAGCGCCTCAGTCCTGGCTGTATCACTGTTGTGCCAACAATGACAGTAGAGCACACCCTCTGATGTAATAATGCTCAATTATTTGAACCCAAATTACAATCCTTTCCTAAACCTAACCAAGAACCATTGGTTTGGTTTGAAATTACACCTGGACTCCCAGAGCGCTAAAAACCCCAAGGGCTCTTGACCAAGCTAATGGCTACCGTTAGCCTTCTGAATCTAGTGATAGGTGTAGCAGGCCCCTTCTGACCCGCATCCGTAAGTCTGATAACTACTGATAACAACCATTTTAGAAGTGATAACATTCAAAATGGGTCACACATCTCAAGGTGCTTGCAGAATTTAGATAACCATAACACTAAATACCAGGTTTAAATGCAAAGGGCTGCGATCAAATGTCATTATCCAGAGGAGATATCCAGTCGCAGATGGCATGTTAGCACCACCTGTAAATGGGCTCTTAGCCTTGCTTTCCCCTCAATTAGATGCTCTCTGGAACAGATTCCCTCACTTTGATGTTGGGGTGTGTGTCTGCAGTTTGAACTAACTGTTACTAATAGGATGCTATCTGTAGTGAGGGTCAATGTAACTCACACACTCAGGTATCAAAGTCCCCTCTCTTTCTCTCTCGCCCTAATCTGCCCCTTCTTCCTTCCCACCCATCCAAGTCCTCCTTCATTCCTCCCTCAGGTTTCTTCCCTTCATGTCTGTCCTCAGCTGACTTACTGCATCCATCTTTCCACCTCTGTCCATTTCTCCATCAACCACCCCCCCCCTCTCTCCCAGCCACACCATTGCCTCCTGTTCTGTCTCCCTCTTTCCCTCCAACCTCCTTTCAGCCCCGTCAGTTTCACCCTCCGCGTGTCTACCGCTCACTCTGTCACTCTCATCCTTCTCATTACTCCTTCTCTCCCCCTCCACCTCTCCCAGTTTCATTCCTCTCTCCTCCCTCTCCCCCGTTTCATCTTTGTCATTCTCTCATTTCATTCTTATTCATCCTCTCTTCTCACCCTCACCCCCTCTTTTACATCTGTCTATTAAGTCATCCCTCCTTCTCTGTCCTTTACTTCACCTTTGTCTCATCCACTCGGCCTCAGGCCTCATCTTTATTTTGTCCCTTAATGAACTTGCCCTTTTCTATCCTAGATCCCTCCATCTGCCCTTTCTTGTCCTGCCGTCTTGTCACTCTTTACCTCCGTCTGTCCTTCCTCCTCCATCCTTTCATGTATTTGTACAGGTGGAAGACAAAATGACAAAATGACAAAAACCTAAAAGACGGACTTTGAGGTAATTAAATTGCTTTAGCAAAGGTAGCTAAACAGGGAAGTAAAGTCCTTGGTCTATTTGTAAGTGATGCTATGTCAAAAACAAGGGAAGTAGTTTCCATTATGATGACACACCATATTCCAAAATATACACATATGATATTGAAAGTAAATCACGAACCAGACTGGAACACTCAGGAACATTAACATAAGTTTTACATCAGAAGAATTAAGATATGTTTTGAGTGGCCTCTTTGGCGGTAAGATGTAACTGCAGGCGAGCCTGTTCATTCAGAGCCTCCATCTTGTCACGTTCATGGTCACTGTGTGCTGAATAATTATTTTTATCTATTCTCTTTGCTCTTTTGTAATTTTTATAGATAAATGTTCGTCCCCTATATGTTACCCTCACACACACACACACACACACACACACACACACACACACACACACACACACACACACACACACACACACACACACACACACACACACACACACACACACACGAACACACACATATAAACGTTCATATTACACTTCCGCCCTTACTACTAACCTGACTCAGAAGATGGAAGTTCCCGATTTTTCCTATTCCAAGTGAACGCAGCAAACCTTTTGGTGACGATCTGGTCCGACAGACCAATGCTGTCAGCAGCATCACTAACATGGCGGCTTATTTACATCAAGCCGGGGAACGTCCCCGCAGACACCGGTATTGTAATACTCTAATAATAATGCTTTCATTAGTGGGTCATGTGATCAATCACCATTGTTTTAACTCACTCTTTGATTGATAGTAACTTAAAAGACAATTAAATAGAAGAAAATCTAACTTCAACCACTGTATTTACAGAAGCTCTCGTATACAGTGATTCATCGGATTAAATGCCTAATGCTCTTATTAACTGTTATTAGAAATGTTTGGATGACATCAGCTGTGCCAGTGAGTCACTGACATGGCACTATAATCCTACATGTGGAGTGTGGGGATGTATGTAGTTAAATCTCTCTACAAATAAATGATTTTTGTCACCAGATATCTTAGGTGCAACAAGATTGAACTAGCTTTATTAAATATAATGTAAATCAAATTTTCAGTAAGGGACATTTCACTTTATTGTGACACAATACGCACGCACATTATTCTTTAAAATAACGATCTTTTAAATTGAGTTATTCTGACCCAGATGACTAATTCTAGGCAGGGTTGAGTGTGTTTACACAAAATAAAGTCAGTATGCATATAAAAAACCTTATTCCAGTGTGATGTTGATGAAGCTGCTTAAAGGTGTACAAAATACAAAATCTTAATGTCACATGTCACAACAATGCCTCAGAGAACCAAAAATTACCGTTTTGTGAAAATGTTGTGGCCATAACATGTTAAAGTTGCTGTTTAACATCTTATAACTATGTTAAGTTCTTGTATACCACCTGATAAAACAAAGATTTAACATTGTAAAATTGGGACACTCTGCTTCTGATCATGAGACAGAGCTGTTCAGAGCTGACAGCCAGTTTATTCATATCAACTGACACACAGACTCAAGACTTGTGGCCATACAATGCTACCTACTGTAGCCAGTCAGAGTCTGGTGTCTGATACCAGGAGCTCACTAAGTACTTGGAATATTTCTTTGGCATTTCTGGACTGCAATTTATGTCGTACTTATTGGCTGGCATTTGCTGATAGTGATGAATCTGTGGTAATGATGTCGGTATTGATGTAGTGGAGCTCTAATTCCAAAGACAAACTGCCTTTATAAAGATGATCAGCGGTCGAAACTTACCACCTCAAACTTGCACTTAACCATCTTAACATTTATTTTTTCTCTCCTTTTTACATGTCCTCCCACCATCCTCCCCTCTCCCCTGCCACTTACTCTCATGCTCCCCCCTTCACTGGTACCGTTTCTTCTTCCTCTGCCGCTCGTCTTCCTCAACCATCTCTTGATTGCTTTGATTATTGTCATACCTCCTGCTTCCCTACAGCACTGGTAGCTTGACTAGGTGGTATCTTTTTGACTGAGAAGGCACCCTCTCACTTATCACTGCTTCCTTTGCCTCTGTCGGCGGTGGTAGTAGGTGCATATTCAAGTGTCGGGGAGGAAGTGGAATACTGCGATATATGATCAGAAAGCACCCACATGCCCCCCCTCCCACACACACACACACACACACACACACACACACACACACACACACACACACACACACACACACACACACACACACACACACACACACACACACACACACACACACACACACACACACACACGCACACCAGTACACCAGTGCATATAAAAATACACCCCAGTATTCCAAAAATGTTGATGTCCAACGGCATCAACGAGGAAGACACATCCATACCTTTATGTACACACACACACACACGGAAAAACATTGCACAGGAACATTCGAATACCTTCTTATCTTTCTTCCTGCTTTACTGAATTCCTCCACAATAGAGGCTACTCAGTCCGATGCGTTGACTGAATGTGTTTGCAACAGACACAATGTGAGATACATGGAAGATGTTGTCTGGGAGGCATACACTGTGCGTGAGGGGGAGATGCTTGTGTATGACTGTCTGAAAGGGATAAGCCTGAGTGTTTGTGCTAGACATGGAGACCGCCTCTGCATTCAACTCCAGCTCTGCCTTTGAACTTCTCCTCTGTCAAGGTTCAATTTGTCCATAATTTAGCTGTAAACTATCTGTCCTGTGTGTGTCTCTCAGTTGCAGCGTGCGTTCAGCTAGTGTGTGCGTGCGTGCACATCTTGCCATCAAGGGACGTTGCACATTTTGTTAGATTGGGGAACAGGAGTCCTTTAGATCCTAAAGTGATGTAATTATACCCACAGGCTCACGTTGTGCTGTGTGTCTCTTCGTGTGTGTTTGTTTGTGTGACTTTATGCTGAGGAGACAGATGAAAAAGCATGAGCAGAAAGTGTGGGGCCATCTGAGGGTGCACATGTGAGGGACAAATGTCAGGAGGCAAAAAGTCCAAACAAGAAGGAGTATTTGTCAAATCGTTGCAGTTTGTCTCCATGACATTTCCTCAATTGCATAGACATAAGTCAACCCTGTTAAGATCTCCAGAAATATTTTCTTTCCCTCAAAGTGTATTCATTTCTCAGGCAGCACTTACGCCGCGGTTGTGCATCGGCCCATCAAGTTCCGTCAATTAAATTCTCAGCAAACAACAATTGATTAGTGCAAGCATCAACCTTTGAACAGCTACACTTACATAAGATCTGGGCAAACTCGTCTACTGATGAAGATAATGTGATATGATGGAAAAACTCTAGAATCTACTACAGCTTTTATTAATTTTCATACATATATATCTATCTATATATTTCTATATATATATATATATATATATATATATAGATATGTACAGTTTATGTATATATTGTATATTTTAAGTATTTTTATGCAAACTTAAATGGTGAAAAAAATGAGAAAAGAATTCCATTATGGAAATCAATTCAGTTTTGCTTTTTTTTAAAGATGATACGGAAAACAAATAATCTTAACTCGGGGTCTACTTACTAGCCTTTTCAAATCTCAGTCTTAATAATTGAACTGTAAAATAGGCGTGAGCAGTTAAAAACTGTGTCACAGTCTTTAAGAAAAGCTGCTGCAAAGTCACTTATTTTTGACTGTGAAAATCTTCACCAAACAACAAAAGCAAAGGCTCGTTCGGCTAACTGGCCAGTCCAATAATAGGATTTGGCTCATGACTTTGACATCAAAATCCATACCCTCCAGCAAACCAAAGCAGTGTACCTCTTAATACTGCATACACTTCATACAGCACACTATAGTGTGTTTGCACACTTTTCTGCTGATATGGGATATCAGGCCAATGCTGAGCTATAGTAAGTTGGGGGCAATCGTGTATTATATTTCAAATTAGAGTGACACAACATGATTTACTAACATACCCTGTACTGGATATCAGCAAAATACTTTGACTGGCAGGACGGATAACCCCGTTTTGGATTGAAGCCATGATATTTTGAGCAACATCTTTCCTTTCTTGGCAGGAAGAGAAGCAGCTTTAACCCACAGACATAGACAATACAACCTCATCCACTGCATGATAGTAATAAATAACATGTCTCCACAGACAACCAGCTTAATATTGAAAACAAAAGCTCTAAGATCATTAAACAAACTGCACCAAATCCATCATTGAGACAGGGAGACAGTGTCTGTCTGATGCTCATTTTAAAACTGAAATCCAATAGCATGCAGATACTGTATTGACAGACTGATGACAGACTCAACTGTGATCTGCATTCACAGCACAATAAAACAGTCCTTCTGGAGTGTAGATAATAATAAACCTGCTCATGCATGCTTGTATTGAATGTGATTGAAAGTCACATTTGAATCATATCAGATTTAAGGCTTCCTATTGAAAACCAATATTGATCGCTGTGATATAGATTGTCTAAATGGTAATATTATTATATAAACTGCATTCAATCCATCACAGTGAAGGTTGGTCAAAGTGAATGTATCATGTATCCATTTCTTACCCATTAGGGCTTTTCACACAGCCCCAGGCACATACCGCGTGGGCTAACCCTGACATTAGTCTAGGGCTTGCCGGACCTGCTCTGGAGCAGAGTAAGCCCTGAAGTTGCAGGGTTATCCTTTGAAAACACCTTAGTGTGTTTGTGAGAAAGGTCTGAGTTAGCCCAGGGTCAACTCTCAGCCCAGGGCTAAGAGGATGCAGTGTGAAAAGTCAATATTGCCCTGTACAGTAGAACGGCAAATTTGTAATAAAAAAGCCATTATTCCTTTTAGTGATGTCAAACAAATACCCTGAATCTACTGCACATTGTTCACTGTAAGTGAGGAATACAGTTTGGGCTTGATATTATCTAATACTTCATGTTTAATACTGTGAAATCCGCTGGTTATGAAGGAAAAAGAAATGCTATTATTACATCCTTGGTATAAGGGAAGTGAATAGCCTGCTGTGTGTGTGTGTGTTCTTTAAAGAGATGCCTTCACTGCCGTTACAGGCGCCACAACAAGATTTTCTTTTAAATGGAAAACAAGAGCATTCTCTTGCTTTTATTCTGACAATACTGCAGACAAAAAGATAGAATTACACAGTGTGTACATGCACATTTTGATGTGCGTCATTTCGGTGCTTTATTGCTTTTGTGTGCATATGAGTGAAACAAGCGTTTTCTTGTCTGTGGATGTGTGTGCGTGTACATGCATTAATATATCAGTGCCTGAGAGAAAACGTGTGTTCTGCACCTGGTTATTTGTCTGTTTAGGCTTGCTAATTAGTCTTAAATGACCACTCTCCATCTTCATCAGGCTGAGAAAGAGTGACAGAGAGGCAGCAGGAGTAAGAAAGACGGAAAGAAACAAGGCCTCGCATTAATTGACAGAGGGTCTGACTAATGAGGGCTGGAAATGGGGAGAAGGAAGGGACATGAGGTGAATTCAAAGAAGAGTGGAGCAACCCAGGGGTGCTCTAGACATAAAGCCGAGCAGCCTGCTGGACCAAAGTTTCAGGCCTGCTTTGGTTAGATATGTTTGAGTCTATAGAGGATTCCTGCATTAATACATTCCACTGTGAAACCATTTGAGGTGATGCATTGTATTGCCTTTTCTGTATCCTGCAATTTGTTACGCAGCCTATTACTTTCCTTTTTTTCTTGTCTTGAGATTTCTCCTTTTCATTCTTTCTTAATCTTTCTTCTCCTCCTCGCTGAACGTCGGATGCAGGAGCCAGCATCTCCAGCTCTGGCTTTGATTTCCTTTTCCAACGTGGGAGTTGGAGGAGTTGCTGCCACCTCAGCAATAATTTCCCCCTCCTCCCTCTCCAGTTTTCTCCAACCCTTTCACACTTCACATTCATGTGCCTGGCACAGTAAAGTATATAAAGAGATTCAGGAAAAGGTCAACTCGCTATCATTACCCACTTGTTAACAATTAACATGTTAGAGGCTACTTGCATTCTTGTTTGAAAAATGACCACTATCCTCTCTCCCCCCGTTCCACCCCTCCATACGATCCTCTCTTCCCATCTTCTTGTGAAGAGATTCTCCTTATTTTATTGTTTCTGCAATCTTCTCTGTGATCCCTTTCTTCTTCTGCTTATCCTCCCTTGACCTTTCTCCTCCTGCTCTCTGCTCCTCTGGACTCACCCCCCCCCCCCCTCCCTCATATTTTATTTATTTCTTTTTGCTCATGGCTTATTGAATCTGTTATCCTCTCCCTCCTTTGCCTCTTCCCCCTCTTCCTTCCTCTCCTCCTTCTGACAGTATCCTCCGGTACATTTCTGTCTTCCTCAACCACACAAGCAAACACATGCGGCAGTAAACAATCCTTCTCCACTGGCCACTCACTGTGTGTGCGTGTGTGTGCGTCTGCGTGTGTCCCATAAATTAACAATTGGAAAGGAAATTCTTCTGAGCTGCGTACACGACATAATAATCCAGATAATGGTTCTAATAATTCTATAATTCTTTATAATTCTTATAATAATAATTACAGTGTGTGTATGTGTTTGAGTTAATTGTGTGTAAAATAGTGATTACCTGAATCAGCCTCTATATTACAGTATGCTTTGAAGTTTATTCTGATGAATGCATGTCTGTAAGCCCTGCAGTCGATCCAGCATTTAGCTAGTTTTTTTTTTAGCTTGTCTGTGTGTTACAATGCATGCTCAAACATTTATATTTGTGTGTGTGTGCATGCACTCAGGAGTTTAGTTTAGTTTTGTGAGCATGGAATAAAATAATTTTAAGGTGATTATAATTGTGCAGCGAAGCGTACAGTGAGTGATTGAGAAGCAAGCATATGAATAAGAATGAGGGATCTAGCTGTGTATGTGTCTTAGCAGGCGTCCGTCCAGACACCAGGGGAGAATCTAATTTGTGTGTTTGAGAGAGTGTTGAGTGTTATGATAATGGCAAGAATGCTTATCGTGATTATAATCACAGCCGTCATTGTTTCTGGTTGTATGAAAGGTTTTTTTATGAGCACGGCCAAACTTGACCTCTTCTTCTTTAATGATACACTTTAGACATTAACTGGACTCATGCTGTACAATGAGATCCAGCATAAACAGATAGGGACGATTACTCATCCTTTATGAAAAGATATAATTGTTAGTAGCCATTTGCACTGGCAGAAGGTGGAGTAAGAAATACTGCAATGAGCAAGAAAACAATTCCACTGATTTAACCCCATATAACCCCCTATTTACATGACTTACTGTAGCTAGTCACAAATAGCACCACAGGTTCTTAGCACGCCACATACCAGTATCTGGATAGATGGTGGATTGTCAGTTATCCAGGGGTATACAGTTAGGTCAAATGTCAAAACAAGTCTTATTATACATGGTACAGTAGCAGCTCAGTTTTTCTGATCCCCTACAACACTTTTGGAAACACTGTCGGTCCTGTTTTAGTTTGAAAGCTCTGGGGTTGTGTTTTTAGTCTGGATAGGCAGAAATGTAAACTTCTCGAAATGCCGATGCAGACACCCGCATTCGCTCTCTGTTTGGGTCTTATCAGTCATGCCCTTATCACATGCTCTTATTCAGGAAGAAAGCAAATGACTTTAGCCTTGACTACTGTTGATTAATTCAACATGGATAAGCTGTTTCTGAACATGTTGTTGATGGCAGCAGCTGTTGTGCAGTTAAATTCAGCATTTTATAACCCTGCTACGACTTGCACCTACATGTTTAAGAGACAAGCTGTTTTTCAAGATATTTGCAACTATTCCCATTTCCAGGTCGTTTTTTCCACCTTACACCATGATTACACTAGCACGTGCATGCCCAGTGTTCTGTGCGTGAATGGTCTGTGACACGTGTATTTAGGCGTGTTGATATAGATGGAGATTTGTTCTGAAACAGCGCTAAAACGCTTGTGAGGACAAGGTGTTTTCGTTTTAAGAGGTAAGCCTACTAGCCCACTTGGTAGAGTGGGCAACCCATAAACAAGAGGCTAAATCCTCGCCACAACGGCCCAGGTTCGACTTCAACCTGCGGCCCTTTGCTGTATTTAACCGGCCTCTCTCCCACATTTCCTATCAACCGTCAGCTGTCCTGTCAAGTAAAGGCATAAAAAAACTAAATCTTTTACAATAAAGTAGTAGTGTGGATGTAGCCTTAGGGTATACAGCCATGGTACAGTAACAGCTCTGTGTGACTGTATTAGGAAGTAGAGATTTCTCAATTCGGATGTTATCTGCAAAGTGTTTCATGTCTGTTAGAGAAGGAGGGATGTATTTTTGCAAATTGTGGTAATCAAAACAGAAAGGGTTAATAACTTACAGTGTCAAGCTCTGTCATTATGCACCTGAGCAATGCACATCAGCTCCAACATATCCGCTCACATTCCGGCGGGGTTGGTTGTTGTTGTCCCATATCCTTCCTCCTGCATATAATATTAATAATGTTAAATAAGGTGTTTCCATGGCGATGACCTTTTTCTGTTGAGGTTTTAAATAAATGGCTATATGTTTCCTGTGCCACCGCAATGTCCTTTTCACGTGATCCTGACAAAGCTGCAAACCCCTTAAAGAGCAACACCATTTAAACCCAAAGGCCGAAATTAATGAAATCCTAATTTGCATGAATTACCATGAAACTAAATGATAAATTAAACTGTAATTTCCATACGTTCCGTCCAGTAATCCCCTTTGGATTCCGCCTAAGCCTTTTCCCGCAGGCTTGAGGCTTCCGAGCTGAGTCGTATCAAAGACTTGATGAGAACTAGAGGACTCAGCATCAAAAGTTGGTGGATCATGGGTAAGGCCCTGGGACAGACATGCTTTTGGGGATAGCAGCGGAGAGGGGGATACATTAGTCTTCTCCCACGCTAAAAACAGTGTGTCTCGAGTCTGCCTCCAAAGAAGAGTAGCAAAAGCTGCTTGCATCGAGGTGAAGACTCACTAATGAAGATGTTCGTTTCATTTCTGACTTGAGCATGTAGTCGTGCATCACAAGGGATTTGTCAGGCAACGATCTACTTTGCATGACATACTGTATATTCGACCCACTGAAGCCTGTGAAAATGTGCATGAGCGCTCTGTTTGATCCAACCAATCCCAGGTCATGTTTTGTCAATATTGGAAGGTTGTCACTCCCAACACAGCAATGAGAATGGATGTCAGGTTTCACTGCTTTCATTCGAATGGTTCACCTGCATTTTTAGTCAGAGGGATCTGTGGGGAATATGATGTGGTGAAATGACAGATGAAAATCCCTCAAAGTGACGTAAAAGAAGCTTTGCTGGGCTGTCTCCGCGCGCAGCAGGCCTACCTATCGGCGTGCAACGCTGGGGAACCCTGTCGAGCGGATCATTCTGTTTTAAAAATGGCGTGCACATAAAATGTCTTGTGTCTCCCTGTGTGTGGGGGGGTGTGAGAGAGAGAGGCGAGAGGAAGCGGAGAGGAGCGGAGGAGAGAGGAGCGAGGAGGAGAGCGGAGAAGAGAGCGAGGAGAGAGAGCGAGAGAGAGAGCGAGAGAGGCGAGAGAGCGAGAGAGAGAGCGAGAGAGCGAGAGAGCGAGAGAGCGAGAGAGAGAGAGAGAGAGAGAGAGAGAGAGAGAGAGAGGAGAGAGAGAGAGAGAGAGAGAGAGAGAGAAGAGAGAGAGAGAGAGAGAGAGAGAGAGAGAGAGAGAGAGAGAGAGAGAGAGAGAGAGAGAGAGAGAGAGAGAGAGAGAGAGAGAGAGAGAGAGAGAGAGAGAGAGAGAGAGAGAGAGAGAGAGAGAGAGAGAGAGAGAGAGAGAGAGAGAGAGAGAGAGAGAGAGAGAGAGAGAGAGAGAGAGAGAGAGAGAGATTCTTGCTAACACAAGTAATCATATACATTCATAAATCAAAGACTCATCTGCATTCTGCTCAGAGCATTGGGTTTAATTAGGATGGTTTCCTGCTGGGCTTTGGTATATGAAGAGGAAGACCCAGTGATTCCATTCCGCTCACACATATATTGCATGGTTCATTTGTCTAAAACCTGTAAATGAAAATTCCTGCAGTGAGGATAGCTGCAGATGTTGTACAGCAAGATGTATGTAAATTTACAACTGGTTTTCTACATGTATATGTAATCATTTGAACGCATCAGTGTGTACAAGAATGTTTCTATGATGCATACGTCTCCTTTTCTGCAATATGCTGTTGAAAACACCTCAGGTAAAATGATTGGCTGGTTCGTTGACTGTTAGATTGACACACAAATATTATGCAGGACAGCAATACAGTGGTAATAATGAATCCAGAAGTGGCCAACCATGTGCCATAGAGGGCAGATAGAATTTATTTATTTATTCCAGCTCACCTCAGCAGGTCATTTTACTCATGAGTTACGAACCCTCTACTAGAAGGAGTGCTAATCAGAAGCTGGAGTCTTCGGTTGGAATAAAAACAACCGGACAATAAGCACTGATTATGACTGAACAAGAATAATTGTATGTCGTGGCCCTGCAGGATACATCTTTTTGATGCAGTGGAATTTTAGCATCTAAAGGAAGGCATTAGAGAAATGTTTGAGCACAACTGATTTGTGTTTTGCTGCAATATAAGCAAAAATCCAATGGCATTCCCCAATTGTTTACATTCTTATTTAGCAAACCACCTTTAAGGCACGTATAAGTTTAAACATTCACAAGTGGGATAATTACTGTTATTTATGTGGTAGAATTAAAAAAAAAAAAAATCTCTTAAGCTTGTGTTAACCACAGATCTTGAAACCCATTGAAAAAAAAACCCATTGACTTTGAGATAAGGGGAAATGAATTTTTCCTGCAACAGATTTTAGGGCTCATTCCTGCAGCAGTCTATTCTTGCTCAGATTCCACTAGAAAGCCAAGATTGCACATCATTTAAAATAAAATGTTGCCAAACCTCTTAGCAATGCTCTGTTTTTGTGGTAAATGATGTGCTCTATGTAAAACAGATAACACTTAATGTGATGATGATTTGTGTGTGTGTCTGTGTGTGTGTCTGTGTGTGTGTGTGTGTGTGTGTGTGTCATTGTTTTGTCAGTGCCTGGTGGTGGTGCTTCATTGACTGAGAGGAAGAAACCAAATTTGATTATTTTCAAGCCTTATCACAATGTCTTTATATGTAATAAATGCATCTCAGTGCTCTCAAGAGTCAAGGTAGTGCAAGCATGTTTTTATGAAACATGTGTGTTATTCTCCTCAAATACTTTTCAGAGATTAATTAATTACAGAGAAATACGCTGTGGGAGTGGAGGTCATGATGCCAACGGTATTTACAAATAAGGCTGGTGATATTCTTGATTTTTTTACTAACAGAGCTCATGAAAAGACCAAGTTATTGACCCTGATAACAAGTGTTGCTTGTTCCATGTTAGCCAAGGCTTGTTATAGTTTATTCCTCTGTGCGGTTTAGAGTTCCATTGCTGTCCAAACACTATTAAAAAAACCCTCAGTGAGACACACTATTGCACGGAGCTGTAGGCACTGTAGTTTATTTTTGTTATTTATTAAGCCCAATTAAGCCCATCCACAGTTGGCCTTAGTAGATCAAAATGGAGGAGAAAGTACAGATATTATGTCTTTACTGTATTCTAAATCTCTACACAGCCCTCTTCTTTACTAAGTGTATAATGTTTAATATGTGAGAGCAGAAACATTGTCATACCAAAACTATGCGCACATACTGAACCAAATTCTCTTTAGTTATCCGTAGCGAGGCTGAATTGAGCCTCTATGCCTATATGCTGTGTCTTTCTCTCACCGTCTTCCTCTCTGTTCTTGTACTAAGGCTTCCCTCAATGTTTTTCTTTCCTCTGCACTGCACGCCTCATTCTTCTCGCATAGCATTTCTTTTTCCCCCAGCTGTACGCCCTCCTCATTGTTGCTTCCATTTTATTCCTGCCACAGCTCATATTTTACACTTATCATGTTATCCGGGCTGATTTGTGACTCATAGGCTTGTGTCATTATGTGTGTATTTGTGTATTTCTGTGTGCATGTGCATTTTTTTCACATGTTTATATGTGCGCTGCCTGTTGGCTATCTTTCTGTGGGTGTGCCAAATGTGCAGTGTGGTTGCTGATGCATTTTTAACTACATATGAACTTATGTGTGTGGATGCACATATGTCTATGATTGTGTGCAGGGGGCTTATGTATCTGGCCTGCCTCTCTCTTTCTCTCTCTATTTGTGACTTCCACTGTGCAATTTTCCGAATGAGAGAACTTGGATTGCATTTTATTAGGCCTATATGGGCTTTTGCATTTATTTTTTTATTTATTGTTTGCCGTGTTTGTACTAGTGTGCATTTGCGTGTTTTGTTGGGTTGTTGTATGTGGACCCTCTTGCAGACCACATAAATGTCATACTCCAAATTAGAAACTAGATTTAAAAGGTCGACCCTCTAACTGAGCTGTAGTTTACTTGATTATTAGGGCCAGTGAATAAACTTATTTTTAAATGGAGTTCTTCATGATTTATTGCCAAACTCCTACTTGATTTCCCTAAATTTGAACAAATTACTAAACCACTTCTCTTTAAGTCTTTAGAGGCAGACAAAATCCCCCAGTAAGAAAAATGATCAAGTTGATTGAATTAATAATTATGGAAGCAGTTTTTTTTGTTACACTGTTTTAAAAATACTACAGTAGCTAAAGTGGTAGCAGAAAAAACGGCCATTAAGAGGGAATGATTTGTCCAAGTACACACATCTACAGTAGATGAAACTCTCCAAGGTCACAGGAATAACATCTGAATGCTGCTTTATGGTGGGCTTTTGCTTTAAGATGCAATACCTGGAGTACATGGATAAGAGTAAAGTACAGAGTATAATGTATATATGTTTAGATGTTGCGTAGGTGTGTGAGTGGTTATTCAGGGTTAATATGGGCTTCTGGGACTTGAGGATTGACTGTTCAGTTCTCTTGCTAAAAACTCACTGTAGACTCACGTCAGGGTTCCACTTCTACCATACACCACCTTACCAAGTCAAAGTGTTTATCTTGTAGCTGAGTGTCATTTAAAAAAATGTATACCAGTATCCTTAAAGTAGTGCTGGGTTATAAAGCCGACATCTTATATCCGGATAATTTTATATCGCTTAATGATAAACGATACAGCATGTTTCCTGATATTTTAATAGAAAACGTCTATATGATATGGGGATGCCCATTTTTGTACACTCCTGTGTGAATGAAATACCCGACAAATGATACTGGGTATCGAGTAAAATCAGTCATACACCGACTTCCTTCACATGCATGCACACAAAGGGATTGATGTAAAGACAAAAACACAATCGTAAAATGATATTCCCTCAAAATATTTCACATCAGGTTTTCTGAGAAATGTTAGTCTTTTCTTGTTATCAATATTGAGGGTATAATTGTGTCTCACGATATCTCGTTATGATTTCATCATGATACAATTCAATTGAAAGTAGATCATATTGAATTATGGCCCAGCTCTACCTTAAAGTTATACAGATACCAGTAGAGTACTTCATTTGTTACCTGTCCTGTGAATGGAAGCATCTGGGCCAACTGAACTGCCAACTGAAGTCGCCAATACACCACTCGTTTTCACCCCACCACAGACTGTAAGGGGTTGTGGCTGCTATGGCAGTGAGTCAATGACACATTATATTAAATCGAAGAACGCTTGCAGTTTTTGGCTGCAAGTAAAAGCACAGCGTCATTTTTTTCTAGATCAGAGTGCAAAAAGAATCAAATGCAGTTATCGCGTGCCCGGAGAAGTTTCACTACTAATTGGTGCTTGATTATTTCGATCGATCCTTTATAGGTATTGAGTACTGATATCAAGCCCTTGTGTGGATGCAGTTTTGTTATTCAAAGTTAATCAACGTTTATCAAATTAAAATGTTTCATTACTTGCTTCATTTCTAACCCATAACCTCTGATTCAGGAATCCCAACAGAGTTGAGTCAATATAGAGCTTAGGAGACAGACAACGGGTCAATAACTAAATTTAATCAAATGGCGTGGTGTCTTTGAACACATCTCAGCACAGTCTTCAATCAATCTTACACATCAACTGAGAGGTTCTCTGGGAGAGCACTCACACTGGTGAGAGACAAGTCAAATGTAAATGAAGCGTTAATCACACAGGACATAAAACTGCTGCTAATATGCTGTTGAAACACCTTGTGCAATGATGTCAAAGCTGGTGCTGCTGATGTACATGCTAAGTAATGTACTAGTTAAAAAAAAAAAAAACTCAATGACTGTCCAGCTGAATAAGTCTGATGGAAGTTGAAGATGAACTGTGGCAGTCAGGAAAAATTGTACTTTTAGGCTATATTCCAACATTATTTGTCAAGTAAGATGTGCATGTGTCTGTGTGTGGCGCAGTCATGCCTTCATGATGTGTGATCAAATAAATGTATGCTTGTTTTGTCCACAAAGTCAACATCAGCTCCTGTCACAGTATCTCACCATCACAAGATCTGATGAAAAGCTTTAGGTGTTGGGTCAAAATGTATTTGACTTGTGAACGACAGCTGATGTTATCTGGGGACAGAACAAGCGGTTCGCTGATCACACATCATGGGCGATGTCCGCGTTACAGACACACGCAGATACACACATCTGACTTGACAACTAATATTACAATATAGCCTGTAAGTGCAATTAAACCTTAACGATTAACCCGGGTAATGAAGTGAGCGGCTCGCAGCCAGTTCCCAGCACAGTGTGTAATTTTACGAACGCACGGACACACAGTACATGTCAAAAGTTTGGACATGCTTTTCCATTCACGTAATTGAGAAAGAATGTCCAAACTTTTGGCTGTCACTAAAGATCTTTTATCTTCTCAAATCACCTAAAAACAACAGCAGCCTGCTACAGTTAAAACACACAGACCTCCTGTGCAACAGCCATGCCCTGATGCGTCAACTGTAATGTACGCACAATGTCCACATGTGTACCTAACTTGCTATTTGTTGTTGCATTCATTTTACATATGGCATTTCTTGCAAGGAGGTATAACATATGCACATGAGGTAGGTTTACACTGCCTGCAGACACCGTGATCACTTTCACCTGTCCGACTGATTATGAATATTAAGTAGCAATGTGGAACATGCAGTCTCTTCATAAAATGATTACATCAGACCTTATAATACACCGTTTAACCCAAGTCGGCACTCATGCACAGTCACATTATGTTTTACAGACATTTGTAGTTAGCTCATAAGGCAAAACATTTTGTTTATGCTGCATTTTGCTCATCTCTCACTTCCCTTTGTATCGTGCGACTCCTACATGGGAGATAAACTCGTTTTTTGGCCAACAATGCCCGCTTTTTTTTTTTTCACCTTGCCTTTCAGGGCTTCTGTAGAGGGCAGACAGAGCTTTTTATTTATTTATTTATTCCCGCTCATCCGCACAGGTCATTCCACCTATGAGTTACTAACCCTCTACTTAAAGGATTGCTAATCAGCAGGTGGAGTCTTTGGTTGGAATAAAAACCCACTGAAAAAGCCCATTGACTTTGAGAAAAGGGATCAGGTTTTGCAAAAATAGAAGAGTCTAATAAGACTGTTGTGCTTTTATAATATAAAATGAATGTGTATATATAAGAGTGATGTTTGTATTGTGTGTTTCGACCCTGTTTTCATTGTGAACTGACATCAGCATCATGGCAATACGGTATCCATTTGTACTGTAATTATTTACCCCCTATCTTTCCATTCTGTATTTAAATTCTCTGTCCCTTCTGTCATCTTCCTCCTCCTCTTCTCTGCATGCACTGTCTCTCTCCTTTCGGCCTTTCTCATCTCCTTCCTCGCTGCCTTCTGGATGGCAGAGTTATTTTGCATTCTTCTCCTCACTTTGCCATCTGCTTCATAACAAGGAAAGCAGGAATTAATTAATAGGCTGATAGTGAGGCCTGATAAAATAAGGGCGAAAGTGAGCTGAAAAGGAAATCTAATCAAAAAGGATCGTGTGTGCGCGTGCGTGTCTGTGTGCGTGTGTGTGCATATGCATTCTTGCCTTGTCCTCATCCACTTATGCCCTCCAATTGTTTCTCTTCTGTTTATCTCTCTGTTTACCCAAAACGATTCTTTAAACGTAGTTTTAACTCTGCTCATTTTCCTACCTCTGCGTATTAGGGCCATGTATACAAAAAAAAAGCAGATCTCCTCATGTTTTGTCTTCAAAACATTAGATACACGCAGCATTAAACTTGTTTACTTTAGAAAGAATGCAGAACGCATACCTGGTCGGAAAACATCATGCATAATAAGTAGCTACCTTTAGTAGAGACGGCAGGTTTGTTTCCAACAGCAGCGCGTTTACAAGACATGGCCAGCTATCATTTTAACTTGTTTCAATAATTTGCTATTTGCAGTAGCGTACTGTGTGTGTTTGTGTAAAATAACAACTGTGGCTGAGAGACTGCATTAAGACAGAGCCGATTGAAATATAGCTTTTCTGCATGTTTATGCCTGTTGAACAGGTGTATTGATAAGGTGTTAATTGCTAAAATTAGCAACGGTTGTTGTAAGTTGATGAATAAAGAGGCTAGTCAGTCTGTGACTCAAGATCCTTGTATTCACATAGAGCATACTGGCACACAGTGAAACATGTCAGCTCTGACTCTGCCGTTACAGATCAACATGCCCGATCTAACTGAAAGACTGGAGCTGTTGCCTAAGCAGTGCAAGTAAAACCTTTGTGAGAAAAAGCCAATACTTTATCACTCTGTTCAACAGGCCTAAACATGTAGAATAGCGCTATTTTAATCTGCTCTGTCTAAATGCTGTCTTTCATCCTCCGCCGCTATTTTACACAAACCAGCCGTCTCTACCAAAGGTGGCCACTTGTTCTGCATGACGTCATCGGACCTTGTATGCATTCTTAATTCTTTCGTAACTTCAAAACACAGTATTTTTCCGAGTTGAATCGTGCATAGTAGCCTACACGGCATGCAGCAGCTTCTGTGGTGATCCTGAAGCGATGTACTTCAACAGGGAGTGTAAAACAAAACACTAGAGGTGTAAAGCAAAACACTATTTTCCCCATAAGTTTGTTCCTTTTTTTATCATAGAAATGACCCGGTTTATCTCATAAACCGACTACTTTTTTCTTGTTGCTTTGCCACTTTTAATCTCAAATCTGCTACTCTTAAATTTGTGAATTTTTCTCAAAAAATTACCCCCCACCCCCGGGTCCGCTGTATTTTCTGGCTAAATTGGGAAAACAATGATTTCATTTTTTAAGCTCATTCTCTCCTTTCAATCTGAGTTTGTTTCCTCACCTCATGTAGATTAACTGTGGTTAATAATTCTCCCCTCTCTTCAGCCCTTCCTCACGCTCTCCCTACATCTACAACCTTGTTCTGTTTGCATTTGCGTATGGAACAGGCAGCATAGCTTTTTGGCTGCAGGCGAAATTGATGTCAAAATGCCATCCTCATGCCACAACGATTCAAATTTCTTATTTCCTCCCCTCTCTCTGCGGATAAGTCTTTCCCTTGTCTGTCTGTCCATTTCGCACCTCCTCTCACCAGGCTTCCTCTTTTTTTTTCCTTCTGTTTGCTGTCTAATGAAATTCATACAAAACAAGATGGGAAGCTCAATGCCTTCCTCCTCTCCGCCTCTCTGTCTCTTTTTGCCTCTCTCTGCCTGTCTTTTGCTTCATCTCTGTTTGTTTTTCTTTCATATCCTCCCTTGCTCCATTAACCCGTCTTTATTGTTTTTTCCATCTGTCCTTCACCTTTACTCCATCTCCTTTTGTCCTCTTATTCCTCTCCATGGACTTCCTTTTCTTCCAGGTCACATTTTTCTATATCTCCCTCTTGATTTCTACTGTTGCCTTTGTTTGTGTTTATCCATCCCTCCTATTCCCTCGCTAGCACTTTCTCTGCTTTTCTACTTTTCCATTCCTGCAGGCCCCACTTTGGAAGCACATTGGCTATATTTCCAGTTATTTATTTAGTCAAATGTGCGTGCGTGCGTGCGTGCGTGCGTGCGTGCGTGCGTGCGTGCGTGCGTGTGTGTGTGCGCATATTTGGGAGACAAGAGTCTGCATTAGTTTTACTGAAATGAAAAATGCATTTCTGCTTTGCTCTTTACCACTAGCCCTGGAGCCATCTTGAAAAATGTATTTACTGGCGATGCGGTTTGTGTGAACATCAACAAACCCGAATTCTGAGGACACACACACACACACACACACACACACACACACACACACACACACACACACACACACACACACACACACACACACTCACACAACCTGATACAGTGCAGAGTAACACTCAAATGAAGTCATTAAATCAAGTGTTCACTTCAAAAGGAGTAAATGTTCTGCATTTCAAGGCCACGTGTGGGAGGGGGAGCTGGAGACAATGGAAGATGAAAGGACGAGAGACAGGGGGAAGAAGGGAGGAGAGAACAGGGAAGGAGAGGAAGGAGAAGATAAGCAAGGGAAGGGTTATTTAGGAAAAGATGAGAGAGAAATTAAAAAGCAAAAGAAGGATTATGAATGATTGAAAGTACTTTCTTTTACTAGTTATTTGCTCCTGGTTCCTCTTGCTCACACTTTCCATCTTTTCCTTCTGTAACACATCCACCTTTAGGTCAAGGAGTCGGTACCATTTAAGGTCTGACATTTACCCAGAATCAAAGAGTATGGGAACTTCTCCAGTCAAACCATACCTGCATTTGATCCTTTTTGTACAGAGGTCTACAAAAGAATGACCATTTGTGCGGTTTTGCTTATTTGATATAATGCGACTAGTTGGTGGTGCGGTGAAGTTGCAGTGTGTTTGACACTGTTCAGCGTGCCGAGATGCCCCCAAACGTAATCATACATGCTACATATAGGCTATCTAACTCCAGAAGGAATCAATCTTGTCATAGAACTCTCACAAAGACAGAATTTAGGCGTATTTTCCTAAATGTTGAACTGTTGCTTTAAGCTCCTCTTTGTCCCTCTCACTTTGCCTCCCAAAATGATGTTTAAAGGATGAACCTACTGTCTGTCCTTCCGCCTCCTCTTTTCGCTCCCTTATCTCCTTCCAGTCTCACCCTGAGTCATCCTTCTTCCTCACTCCCCCGTCAATTCATCCCCTCTTTATCCGTCTTGTCCCACTCTCCCACTTATCCGTCTTATCCTTCCATACCAACTCCCCTTCTCTGCCTTCCACCTTTGCTTCCTCTCATTGCCGCTCTGCCTTCATTTTATTTTGTCCTTTTGAGCAAATCCTAACTCCCACTTTTCCCACTTGCTCTTTCAGTGTTGGCATCCAGCTCTTTATCCTCCTCCACACCCCCTCTCCCTCCGCTTCCCCTCACTTCATTTTTCACTCTCCTGCGTTGAATTGGGAATGTATAGCTGTCATCTTGTCTCCTTTTTATTTATCTCTCAATCTCCTCCATCCGTGTGGATCTCAGGAGTGGAGTATACTGTAATGTTTACTTTCCCTCCCTGCTGTTTGTCATATTTTCTTGACAGTTACCTTCTTCTCTTACGGCCACAACAAGCTGCATCCCTCTCCTCACCATACTCCTTTCTCTTTATTTCTCCCACTCTCCCCCTTTTAGTTCTGGGCGCACAGCCACCCTCCTCTCCCTTGCTTACGGGCTCTGAGTGAAACGGCTGAAAATGATATGCAATTAGTACTCAGCCTTCATGGTGCCGGTATGTGTGTGAGAACAAACATGTGACGTGCGTGCGTGCGTGCGTGCGTGCGTGCGTGCGTGCCTGTGTGTGTGCGTGTGTGCGTGCGTGCGTGCTTGTGTGTGCCCACCCTCCGGTTCTAGTGTTCTAATGTATTTTCCATGT
Source organism: Echiichthys vipera (assembly GCF_963691815.1). Taxonomy (NCBI): domain Eukaryota; kingdom Metazoa; phylum Chordata; class Actinopteri; order Perciformes; family Trachinidae; genus Echiichthys; species Echiichthys vipera. Next base: position 14,126,113 of record NC_139847.1, on the reverse strand, counting down.
ACTGTGGTAATGTAGGGACCTTAGTAGTTAGGGCAAGTCTTGCGTGTCTTTATATGCATGAGTGTAAGTAGTGGATATCATGAGTGCTTTCTTAGGTATTTGTTCATGCAAATATGTATACATACTTTTATGAACCTATTTGAGATCTAAAGGAATGGAAAAAGATAGCATCATTATGTGCGCCCAGGGTCTCAATCCTCTGTCATAGGTCAGTACATTATACATCCTCGCTCTGTTCTCCTCAGCCCTCGCAATCTAACCCCATGCATAACTCAGAGCGGACAAGATAATTCATTTTAATAGAATTACATTTTAATGAAACCTTCATTGCACTCTTGACTCTGGAGATGACCTGCAGTAATTCTACGATGATCCTCTTTTAAAGGGGAATTTAAATTCTTGCTTTGAAATGCATATGCACCCTTTTTTCATATGGAAGCATACTGGCTTTTTTGATCAGGATAGCACCAATTAATTTTTTCTTTTTGCCAAGAATTATACATGTTGGTTAATTATACCATGTGTTGTAGTGGGTTGGACAAGCCAGGCTAGCAGCATTCTAATACTGAATACACTGAAGTGACACTGATATTTCTACTCATATAAAAAGCTCTGTTGATTTATCTAAATCATCCGAAGTAGATGCTCTGACAAGCCAGTTTCCCTTTTTTCCACAATACGTTCTTCATAACCCTTTCGTCACAGTAAAGGAACAAGGGGACATTTACATCATGATGCTACATCTTATTCATTATCAAACATATCAAAGTAAAAAGAATAAGAAGTAGATATTCATCGCCATATTAAACCCCCCAAAACAATGCACTTACTGTCAGGCAAAACTAATAGGAACACAAAATGATTGATTCCACGCGATGCAACATGATGCGCGCATAATAAGCTGTTAAAGTCAGCCAGTTAGTGTTGATGTTATGATGTGCCACAACAAAAGACTGTTAAGACTTACTTTATTTCAGATGAAACATTAGCATCAGAGGATAAACAATATGTGCATGGCCTTGACCGGGCCTTCAGATGAAAGGGTTTTCCTCGTCTTTGAAGCTACTCTAAGGGAAACCGGTTAAGTTCAGTCGGAGTTTAGACTTCTGCCAGGACCATGACAGCTGATTCGACTTGGTTTCCTTAAAGTGGTGCTTTAGTGCAGAAGTGTTGAATGTGAATTTTTTTTACCCACCCTGGCCTTTCTCCAAAACATGCGGCCGGCTGAAGGCAGATTTTGACATTCATTGCTGCCACAAGAAAATGTGTTTTTAGCCATATGATCTGAAATATAAGATTCGGGGCAGAGTTGTGTGCATATATTGTATGCCCCAGGGTCTTTAGTGTCAGCTCTCCATGTGTATCCCACAGAACAATGTTCAGGTACTGCTATAAAATCTGGTTAATATAGTACTTGAGGGAATGTAGCCGATGCTGGGCTGTAAATAATTCGGGCCTCCATGTGGGTCTGCTGTCTAATACATGTATCTCTTAGCATGTTGGGGATTTCATCAGAGAGCAAATGTAAGATATTAACAAGCATATCAGAAGCCTTAAGCAGGTTGTTGCATAGTTGTGAAGACCAAAATGATGTACTTGGCTGTGAGGTAACACATACATTAAGTAGACATACATTTCTGTGACACTAGTGGGGGTTTCCATTATTCTTTCAAATTGTCAGATCAAATATGAACTTGGCAGCTATTCAGGAGCCCTAAGAAAGGCAGAGGCAACCAGTCAGAGATGCCAGGAAGGAAAGGAGACATGCAATATTAGGTTTGGCATCTTGTAGCATTTTTACTTACTTTAGTAAGTCCACACCTTTCACACATCGGATGTCAAAGTGAGCCAAAACAATGCCTCAGCGGGAGACATTAATAAAGTTGAAGGCAAAGAATTGACACGGTATTAAGTCTGGCATTTTTTGTTTTTTCGGGAAAAGGAAAAAAATTGAAGTTTGGATTGATGCACAGCCATAGGTAACAATGTTGACTTTCACTTTTTAAAAATTGTTTTGTATTGAAACTTAATATCTTTGCTGACAAAAAAATTTCTTATCTCAATTTTACATGACTTTCCCAGCATACAAGAAAAATGAATCATATTTTCTACTTTGCGCCATTTGGCTTGTTGTAATGTGATTATTTGCCAATTTGGGGAAGTATGCACTAAACCTCCATATCACTTGAAATAACAAGGGTAAGGTACCCTAAGGTAGGTCCTGCATTAGTGCGTAATATAATCTTGAGTCCTTGTACTGTAGAGGGGTGCTGAGTCAAAGTCTAGTTTTAAAACCTTATTATTTCACTTTATATCACGCTTTCAGGCTGCATATTACTAAATACATTTTTGTTTAATCAAATTTCCACTGACTAATTGACAGAAGAAACTGTGGGTCAGGTAGTGTTGTAGCTCAGGAGTACTTCTTGGTTGCTTCGGGCTCTAGGCAAAATATAATTAAAGTGCCATGTGCAGTCTGCTGTGTGCACGATGCTTGACGGGTACTCGCATGGCAGGGTACATACACAATATGGAGAGAGTCGGAAGAAGTCGGGGCCAACAACTTTAAGATTAGATTTGTGAGTAAGCAGGTGGAACAACTTTAGCTAAGATTAGTTTTGGTCGTGGATAAATACAAAACGTCTAAATGACTCTGGAATTGAACTGGTTCTTTCCACTGGGCTGCGTCAATATCAAACTGTTCTGTTCCTCTTTGTGTCCCTTTCTCATAATCCATTTTATGGTAAAGAATGACATTTAAACACATTTATTTATCATTAAATACAACACAATGTAAAATAATATAAAAATAATAATTTTCCAGGCATAATATACATTTGTGTACGGTCTGTATAGTAAGAAATGTACAGTATGTTGTTATTTTTACTTGTTGGAAAACTGCAAGTAACAAAGTCATCATGTATGAGCGTGTGTGTGTGAGAACTCCAAACAATAACATATCAGTTTGCCTCTCTAATCAAATATAGCTTCTCTCTTCCATATTTTCCATTTGATTAATTTCCTTCTGCGTTTCGCCCTACGCCTATATCCTGTTCATAATAGTTTAACAACTGTGCACACAACATCAATGTTTCAATTCCAACTTATTTTATTGGCTTGGTATGTAATTACATCTGTGTTGCCAAAGCATATAAAGGAAACTAGCAGATAGGGAGAAAAACAAAGATATCTCATGAATACAATATGGTGATATAAGAACAGAATTACAAGCAGTGATAACATATTTCCTGTGTACCCTTACTTGTATTTTGTTCACCAGATATACATCCAGGCTGATTTAATCATGTCAGAAGCTCCATACATGTTCTCACGCTTTGAATGTTATCAAGAGATTGAATGTGCGTTATCAGTAGTTATCACTACCCTCGCTACTGTATAAGGAGGTATGGCCCACTCTACCTCCTGGTTGGCTGAGTAGCCCCTTATCATCTATTAGTAAGCTGAATCACCCATCCATGTCAATATAAGATGCTCAGAGAAACTGCTCGACAGCAACGCTCTAAGATGACAGAGTATGAGCATGCTTTTACCAACTGTTACAACCAGCTGCATTTGTCACCGCACTCATGTTGAGAGTGTGCTTGGGCTGCAGTGCATTTCCCAACTTGTACTTTTGCTGAAGGCACACCACCCTCATCCTCTTCCTGCGTAGCTCAGCCTTATTGTGGAACTTGCTAATGATACAACAGACTTTTATTCTGTAACTGGCTGTACTGAGGGACAGATGCTGCTGCAGGCTCTTTAATTTGTCTGAGTCAAATTAGTATACAATGAATTCTATAAACCCTGGAGGGTTCTCATTCAATCAGTGTTCCCTTATGTTTCGAAGTAGAAGAATTATGCGTGGGGGAAAAAACTAGGCCAAACTTTTATATGTATTGAAAAAATAAAAGTCCATGCATGGCTGCCAAGTGTTTAACTCGTGAAATGTTCAGATTGTCTTTTTCATTGAAATGTGTTTATTTGAGTAATATGAAAGGACTGTGAAAAGGGAGCCACTGGAACGCACTTATGTCACCTTATAAGTTAGTGTTTTTAAATTTGAATTTGTGTTTTTTAAGGGCTTTTTTTTGCTTGTGCCTCGTGGTTCATGAATATGAAAATACTTTGAAGAAGTGGCCGAACACATTAATAAGTGAACAAATACTATGGCTTGTTTTCTTTATTGTTATTTTTACTGAACAATGGATGAAGTAATCAAAAACACAATAGGGTAAATGTATGATGGAATGATTGAGCTGAACACACTAGGTTACTTGATTCTCAAACTCTTGATGACATTTCAAATAGAGACAGCTAAAATATTTCCTAAGCAAAGGGCTGTGAAACTGACTGAATGTGTTTGATCCCGCAATGACTATTCACTAAGTCTGGAAACAAACTGGTATCCTAATTAAAGGATAAAGTACTGAGGAAGTGAGAATTGTTTCCATAACTGCCATTTCATCTTGTCCTTTTTTATTATTTAAGGACACGAGAGAGGCTGTCTAATTTATATACATATATAAATACCAACATATTCATGAAAGTGTAACAAAAACATGACGTTAGCTTCTGTCCAAGTTATCAGTATTGGAGCTGTTTATTCCACCAACACATTTCACACTAGGATGATGCCTAATTGTCCGTCTGTTTGGCCAGAATGTGAATACCCGCTAATTGAGACATTAAAGAGATGGAAGCCAAGATGGAGTCCAAATTCCGAGCTTGTTTGCTTGTTTGAGTGCCTTCTGTCTCTCGTTCCCCCTTAAAGGCGGCAAGGCTTCCTAGTTGTCTGAGTGTGTATATGTTTGGCAGCAGACTGAGTGGAGGGACACAGTCATTTCAAAATGATGCGTCCCCACCCTCTGTGTTCGTCTGCAGCTGCATTTAAAATGGGTCCAGAAAACAATAATGATAAAATAATTTTATACATTTTGGCTATGCATTCAGGTCATGAAGCTTGACCCAGCAAGTCTCATTTGAGCTTTACATTTAAATAAATGCATACAGATGAGCTAAACTGATGTTAAGGTCCCTCTCACATTTAAATTCCTTCTAATACTGGGTAATTGCTGAATAAAAATTTGCATAATGTACTCCTATTTGTGTGTGAATTTGTTCCTGGGCAATAATGCATTTTTGGGCATCTGTGAATAAAATGTACTCATACTGCCTGTGTTCAGAAACAGTGCCTTTTTAAATAAGTCATGAGCACTTCTGTACAGTTGTGATGTCAAAGCTACAGTATACACATATAAGTAGAAAGAGCTGCCACAGTGCCGTCACAGTCATTCGTCAGCTGCAATGATGGTGCACGGACGTGGAGAGTGCATACACTGAAGACCCAGAAATGCTGACCAATCAGAGAAGACTGGGATTTTTCTGGAGGTGGACTTTAAGGGACAGAGGCTAAAACTGAGCTTTTTTAGACGGAGGGTGAATACAGGTATATTCAGACTGACAGCATGAGAATAATAATGTGTTTTGTTTTGTTTTTAAGCAAGAAAACATGTTTTAGTTTAAGTTCAACAGTAGAAATCCTAAATACAAGTATGAACCTGAAAAAAAGCATGATAAGGAGATTTAATAAAGTTGAATAAAACAGCATTCTCTGTTTTCAGTTTTCCACCAGGATTTACAGATAACAATGTTTGCACCACAGTGCCATGCTAACCAGTTGGTTATGATGAGCGGATCAGTGTATCACACAAGCAGAGGTTTGCCTGTTTCACACAATCTTGAGTTGCTGCCCAGTCCTGTTTGCATTGTGCTGACTAAGCTACTGTGAAGCAGTTTTGCATTAGTGCCAAACCTGATTGAGTCTGGGTGTATGTACAGTGCAATACCTTGTATGAACCCTAACCCCAACCCTCAAGCAGAGACTTGCAAATAATTTTTGCAAGTCTCTAATAATAATTTTTAAAGACCAAAAACCCCTAGTCCAGTTGCTTTTTGGTTTAGTGCTTCTAAATATCCTCACACCTATTATTAAGATTCTAGCATAGCTTCTAACCTCTTATCAACCAGAAATGATGTTGGGTATTTATTAGTTTTTTAATTGAAGAACTGTATTTTTCTTATCCTGCTTGCTTTCCCAGGGGCCATTGTTTCAGCAACCACAAATTATAACTAAAGTTTCTATTGTTGCAATCTACTTTTTTTTTTTTTTGCCATTAAGAGGTATCCATGAGGGATTGTTTTCTTGTCATGCATCGCAGATTCATTTAATCAAATGAGAAGTGTTGAAAAAAATCCTCATATGCACTGCCGATCCACAACCCCCTCATTCTGATCTGAGGCCAAGAGAAGCTGACGATGTTTATATTGAATAAATGGCCTCACTAGTCTTTTAAACCAGAAAAGAATATTCTCCACAGTGACATCAGGGGAAATTAAGAGCTATTCAAACCATGCTCAAGGCTTCAGTCAATTTATTCACCTCATCGGCTCTCTCTCCATCTGTCTCCATAACAGTGTGGACCTGGTCCATGCCCAACTGCATGTGTGTGAGGGCCGCAGCCTGCCAGAACTGTCCCTCAAACAAGACAAGATAAGGGTGAATGGCTGCGCCATCCAGTGCAGAGTGACAACTGAAGACCCAGCCAGAGGTTTCCAACCAGACACCGGAAGGATTGAGGTAGGGTTCATCTTCAAATGACTTGACGGCCTTTGCCATACCGTGGTCAGGGAAACCACATGTTGACAGTAAAGCAGTTCCTTCTCTCTGACATGTCACAAGAAGTTTGCAAGTTTAGATGATTTGCTGAAAATATATATGTATTTTATTTGTTATTTTTGATCAATTGGTGGGAGAAAGGCAATTCACAGTAAGCCGAGCCTCGACACTTCATTACCAGCTGCGCTGGTATTATTTTCACAGCATAAGTGTGTGTGTGTGCCTGTGTGTGGTCACATGGCAAAATGTGTTCCTGGAGACACCAACTGTAGTGGCAACTCTCCCAGAGGCAGTTTTTGAGTATGTCCCTGTCTGTGGACAGATTGTGTAACAGCTATAGCATCGCAACCATGCAAGATTCAGTCACAAACCTTTACGTGTAGTTGAAATAAAAATGATGGCCAAGTTCGAAAATGGCTGTTATCCAAGCAAGGGTGCCGGAAATAGTCCAACCCTACAACACATACTCTGCTAAAAATGATAAAAATATATTAATACAATATATTACTGAGATGGTGCAGTGGACACATTCTTGGCAATTCTTCTTTTAGACTGAGATATTGTCCAGAACATCAAGTGGTAAAATCCCAGCTGGGCACATTAAACACTCTGCTTCCAGGATTAATTATACAACATAATTCTTCTCTTTTACTAATCAACCAAAATGTAGGCTGTTGTAGTTAAGTCCATATGTCATAAACATTTGGCTTGCAAAGCGACATGGCATCACATTAATGTCTTCTTCCTTGCCACGTGTGTGCTCTGTACAGAATGGTCTGTAAACCATACACACCAGTAAATGAAATCAATGGCTTTGTTGGGAGGAGCTCAGAGTTGATTGTTGATTCTCAGAATTGATTGTTAAATCTAAGTGGGATTTTTGGTACAGGCATCTCTTCAGTCATTTCAGTTAGTGTTAATATAAAAGTATCAGTGAATGGAGCTTCATGGTAATAAGGGATAACAGAATGTCCTCATCCAAGTGTGTGCCAGACCTAATTATAGGTATGTCACATTGATCCATATAGTAACTTTCTGCTCGCTAATTCTAAACATACATTGCCATATGAGGTCTGTGAGTGGGATGACATGATTTGTGCTTGTGTATTTCCGCATGACTGAATGGGTGTGGTCATCTTAATCCATCTATTTGATCTGCATGTAGTTGTGTTAAGTTTATACAGTAGTTTTGTATATCTTCAGAATTCTTTTACAGATATTTAAACTGGTAATGAGTATTTTGTTCACACATGAGAAGACACAAATGTCTCTATATGAGTGCTCAGTGTATCCATCCACAGGCACATATCTTGTTTGTCTACACACCATATATGCCATTTCTCATCGTGTCTCTCACTCACCGACGAGGTCTGATCCCTGGGTGCTTTTTGCTGTCAGGTCCTTTTGCCCTTCACCCAAGACTTTATACTCACCCCCTTTTCGTCTCTTCCTTTTTTCTCCCAATCATCCTCTATCTTCTCTTAATGCATTTCTTTTTGCTGATTCTTTAGTAGCTTTTTTTAAGGCCTTAACAGTATCACAAAGTGCTTTACAAATAATTAAATGGTAATGAGAGGCACTTTGAATCAATAAAAATGGCACATTAGTTGAAACAAGGTTTAACAAGAATTGAGCTACCATTTATTAGAATAGAAACCAATCAAACCGTGTGTTAAAGACAATGTTAAGAGATAATGATGATTTTGACCCCAGCAAAACACTGTGCTTAAAAAGGCCTTGGGTGATCAATGGCTATGGTTGTCGCCTCGACACTGCTAATCGTGGGCAGATTCTGCCTGAGGGGAATAAAAATGAAATTAATTCTTTAACAGTGCAGAGAAGCAAGAAGAGTAGTAGAATAAAGTCATGTGCACTCAGTTTCCTTCAGTATCCTGTCAGACATCTGCAGTAGAGCTGAGCAGTGCACACAAGCAGAGCATTGAGGCTGATCAATAATATTATTGTCTGTATGTAAAATTTACTACAATCAGGGAAACAATAAATTTCCCGGAGACCCTCTGGTTTCTTGACGTTTCTCCCTTTCGTGTGGCTTGTCATGAATTAAATACAGTTTTCTGACTCCTTGGGTGTGATGTGATGGAATTGGACTTGCACTGGTGGCTTTCAAATCAAACAAATCATCTGTCTCGCGGTTCTGAGTGAGGGGGGAGGGGGAATAATACACAGATTAGTTTCAATTGAATTTGAGTATTAATTACTTTTAGTTGCTGTTTTAGTTCATCACTTCATGTGGCTGACTGATCAGACAATGTTCTATTTATATCAATCACATTCAGATGCAGGAGTTATCTGTCACTTTAGCTTTTTGAGCTTATATGTGTGGTGGAAATCTATAAAGCGATCATAAGTGAGAAAACACTGAACACAACTGTCTTTGTGAGTTTTATTGAAAGCAGGCTTTTTCAAAAGGGCATCTACAAGATCAGAATCTGACCAAGAGAGGCAAAGAGGGTAAAGACACATACAGTATTTACACACTTATTGAACATAAGGAGGTGAAACGTTTTTAGTCCGACATCTTCTGACTTCTTACTTCCCTGTACCTTGACCTTTGGTAGTTTCTGTTCATGAACCTTCACTGCCCTTAATGCAGAACACGTTCCCTGTTCAGCAGACTGTCAACAGCAACCAGCAGAAACATGCAAAAAACACAAGGTTAAACACCTACATAAAAGTTCATGAGGTTATCACAGAGTGTACATTTTAGAGTCAAAGCTATTTTGAGAAAAATTATAAGCCATTCCTCAGTCATCACAAAGTTTTAAAAGATTGTTACCAGGCTTTAAAGCCGGCGTCCGCTGTGGCTTGTGAAAATGAAAAGATGGTAACCATTTTTCATCACCTTATATTTTAAGTAACTAAGATACTATGCAGTTATATGTAAGCTTAATAATGAAAATGTCACATCAAAGAATGAAAGCTTTATTACTGAAAACGAGTAAAATTATTTTAAGTTGTTCCCAAAAAAGCGATATTGTAATAAAATTTAAAAATGGATGTATTTTGGGGTGTAAATTTAGGTGTTCACTGTCTCTAGTCTTTGTTTTAAATACCGGTTGCCACTGATGGCAAACAAAGGCCACCATTTGGTTGCTCAACCATGCCAATGACAACCCGGCAACTGTTTCTGTCAAGTTATTTATACAACATCCCTATTATGTGGTATTCTCACTTTCAGGGTGCATTTTTTCTCACTGAGAAAATAGCTGCTTGGACTGATTCTACAATCAGATGAGCGTCATGGAATAGCTTGTGCCCTATCCACTTCAAGGTCTTTCTGCTTTGTTTCCACCCCATATTCTCTCTCTTCAGCTCCCTACATCTCTCGATTCTTCCCTCCCTCCCACCACTCATCTTAAAACAGTGTACATTTGTTTTCCACATCCATACCCTCCCCTGCCTCCTTCTTCCACACTTTCCTATCTCACTCTCCTTTCTCCTATGCCTCTATCTGATTCCCATCGCTTCTCCCCACCCCCTCCTTTTCTCTGCCTTCCTACGCCATTTAGCCTCGCAGTTGAGCTATAAAATGTGTCAACAGAATGACAACCCGCCCACCATTACCATGCAATATGAATGAACCAAACACAATCAAAACAGAAGAGTGTGGATGTAGGAATGCTATGATTGAGGGACAGATGAATAAATTATTACCTAAGGGCTGTGACAAGGTCAGCAACTGAGTGACGCAGTGAAAGGTGGATGGCAGGAGGGTAAGAAAGTGGTCACGCTATGGGCTTTTGGTCACTTGAGGAATCCTGATTGCTAAACCACATCGAGGATGCAAGTTCGTCTGGAACCTCTCAGTTCATTTTACAATTCCAGAGGGAATCGTCAACGGCCGTAGACCAAATGCCTCTGGACGCACTTGGATCGACCTACAACAAAGTAACGAAACCTGTGACTTAGCGCTAAGCAATGGACAAATGTTAACAGTCCACAGCATGCAGAAATGAGCTGTGATGGTGTGGCATTATTTCTGTGAACGAGTGTTGCCATTTCTGCCATCGGGATTTGAAAACGGTGCTTCAACAGAAAGTTCCACACAGAGAAATTAAATATGAGGAGAATGGACTATGAACTGTTTTCCGTGGTGATTTAACTAGTTTAAGAGAAAATAGCGATGGTTTGTTGTCATTATGATCAAACTGATGACTGACCAATAGAGATGTGCAGAAGATGCCTCTTGATGCGTCCACTACTCCACTGCTTAGTTAATAGTCAAAAAGATTTTGTTTAAGTTATTGCGCTACAGTGATCACAATTCTTTGCACTGGCAGGACTATGTAAGCCAAAAATGACATCATCACATATGTATAGGCAGACACGCTGCAAGTTGCCAGTCATTGTCTTAAACTCACTGCATATGAGATAAACGGTTGTGATTGGCCCAGCCGTTGTCTGGTTGGCTGGAAATCTGTCTGAAATGGAGGGGGACAAGGCGTATCTGCCTGAGCAAACGAAATACGAGCTTACAGATCTTTTTGGTTCCCAGCTACACTGGAATAGATGGAGTCAATTCTACACCACAGCAGGAAGCCCAAATCTCAGAGAAGCAAAGCTGGATAGCAGAGTTTGAAGGATGCTGCAGTGGCATCAAACAAAAAAAAAGAAAGTGGTGATAGCATTGTTGAAAATGCTGTCACTTGCTCAGTGTGCTCAACTCTGTGAAAGAGCTGCTGTGTGTCAACAGGAGAGGGTAGGAGTCACACAGTGAAGTGGAAAGGCCACTTCTTCCACATAGCACAAAAATTGCTATTCTCTACAGAGCACTAGAGTATCAATTGCTTGTCCGTCGTCATGAAGGAATGAGGAAGACAGCAGAAAAGAAGGTGAGATGGAAAATGGGGTGTTAGGGTGTTGGGAGTACACACCAACAGGTCGAATCAATAAGGGTCCATCCTAGTGTTTAGTATCTATTTTACTTCATTTTTCTGAATAGAATGTAGATAAAGGATACAGGCATAGAGTGTTCTCTTATCTTCTTTAAATGGACCTTTCAGAGCAAGTGAAAGAAATAGGTGGACAGACAACAACAGAAGCAAACGAGGGAGGATAGATTTTTTTGCACTGAGAGAAGTAGAGCAGTATAAAGAAAAGAACCATTACTCAGCTTTTTTATTTAGATCTGACCCACAATTGCGATGTTGTGCCCCCTGCTGTTGGACTGTGACTGGCTGGTGCTGTTCATTGCAGTGCAGATAGTTTACTATTCTAGGACATCTAAATGTTTCTCAGGCAGTTCACACTGTGCGTATCTAACATTTAGGTGGTGAAGAAAAAGAAAACTGACTTAAAATAACGTCTGGACCTTCTGCTGGTTTGAGTGCTGTGCAGTTACTGACATCAATGTAACATCAGTTGACAGAACAATCTCAATTTAAGATCCAGCAACCCTTTGCTCTAGAGCTTTTGTCAGTATCATGTGGCCTTCATCTGTAATAGAGTTTGCTCCGTTGGCATGGAGATTGGATGTTCAAACTCTGATTCTTTGCACCACAATGTGTCATCCGCTGTTTTCAAGGTCAAAATAACCTGACAAGCTCTATTAGTTAAATTTCTATTAATACTGGAGTCCTTAAAGTGTAATTCCTGCGCAAAATCATCCCATGGTCTTTTTAAGCACTTACATTCATCCAATAAGCAATCAAACTGTTTTTTTCGTGTAACAACTATCAACGGAGCAATTCGGGAGAGTCGTTAACAGCCGTACGTAGCTAACACTGATTAGCTTGAGGCAGTACGGTAAAGCCACTAATATTGGTCAAAATAACACCAAACTTACAGTCCCTCACAAACAAAGCAGCAGCTCCTCTCATAGTATAGTCCATTCAAGTCGATTACAGAATGCAATCCAAAAGGAAGGAGCCCATTGGTGCTTTGTTTTTTTTTAAAGATTATTTTTTGGGCAGTTTTTCCAAGCCTTTTTTAGATAGCACAGACAGGAAACTGGGTGAGAGGTGAGAGAGAGTCGGGGAGACATGCAGCAAAGGGGAAGTCTGAGTCGAACCCGCGGCCGCTGCCTCGAGGACCATTCTTCAGCCTCTTTACATGGGGCGACTGCTCTAACCACCCAGCCACCGGCTGCCCCGGTGCTTCATTTTATATGTAGGGATACTTTCCCCGGAAGGTGGGGTTTCCTCTTCTCCACCAACACTATTAGTTTCTTCAAACTCTTGGTTGCTAAAATTGAACACACAATTTTTTTTGTCCATACTAGCAAGCTAGCTAGCTAATAACAAGTGCGAGCCACTGATATTATGGCTTGTCCACCTTGACTAGCTTACCAGTGCATTCCAATCAAAGATGCAGGCATGGCAGGAGATGTGAGAAGGGAGAGGCCACTGCATGAGTTTAAGGATCGTTTCTGAAATATCTTTGAAATTAAAGTTGAACTAAGATGAGAACTTTTTTCCGAACTCAGACCTCAGAATTTATTAATTATTGTCAAGGCTGAAGTTTGGACTGTAAGGCCATGTTCAAGACAACACCACTGCATTTCCTCATTCATTTCAACGAGGCCACAACATTGGCAGAGCAGGGGTGCCAACACAAAGAACAGACTAGTAAATTATCAGTTTTATAAAAAACTACGTAGTATTTGGCATCTGAGGGCTGATAATGGAATTATTACTCAACACTGTTTCCAGACTCTGTATTTCATGTTCTCAGTACCTTGAAAGGACCACTACAAACACAGTCCCTTGCACGCCTGTCTCTCTTGTGAATGCTCAGGGAGCTAGTGAGCCCCTTGTGGCTGTCTACCAAGAAGTGATGGATATGATGGATTGTATAATGTTACAAATAGGACACCAGAATTAGGATTGCAACAGTATGGTTGTTTTTTTTTTGTTTTTTTTTGTTAATGTGACAATAATCGCCACAGAATATATTGGGGTTTCAGGCTATACGGTATTGCACAATTATTGATATTGTCAGTCACAATAAACCTTAAAGGAATGATTACAAAAGGATTTATGTCAGTATGTGTGAATATATACAGTATATTGTACAGGCATGCGTTTCCCTTTGGAAATGAGATAAAAGCATAATATCACTGCCAGAACAGAACAATGAAAGCGGCATTTGCACATTAAAAAGTTTATTTTTAGGATTTTGTATGATTTAGATTTACTCTTAAAAAATGAAATGTTGAATTAAAAATGCATATAAATTAGACCAAATTATTCATGCTCATATAAATATTCATCTAGCTCCATGCAATACTGAGAGGTAAGAAGGAAGAGTAGTTTTTAATTGGCAGCTCTGAGTCAAAGCTTTGGTGCTGCTCTGGGAGCACAACAGCGTCTGGTAAAACACTGGAGAAAGATTTGCACATGGTGTAATCATAATAGAAATCTCAACTAATATGTGACTAGTATTTTTTTCATGTCACCACTGCTGTAAATGAATAAAATAAATCTCTTGGTTCACATTTCATAGCTCTTTAAATGCACTTAAATGGATGTTAAGGTAAATAAGACACAGAGAGAGAGAGAGAGAGAGAGAGAAGTGGTTTCACAGAGGAAAAATAATAAGCCTAAGGTGTGAAGGGAGGAAGGGGGGTGGGAGGGGGAGATGAGAATGAGAAGTGATGGATGTCATAGCACCAGCGTAGCGGCAGCCCTGTCGACAGTATGACAGGGAGGGATGGACTGCGTGCTCTGGGATCAAGCAAGCAGGGAGGGAAGGAAGGAGAGGTGGAGAGTATTAAAGCAGCACCTTGACATTTTGTATTTTAATCTTTTTTTTTTCTTCAGCACGCACTCATCACATTCGATGTATCCGCCAACCTTTTGGCACATAAGCTCTGTGATCAGTTTAGCTTGGTTGAGATGTGAATCTGATTCCGAGAAGCACGATTGGAAAAGCCTTAACTCCCATAGACAATTTACGCAAAAGCCCAAAATCATGTTAGTGCTGTAAAGAGAATATGGCTTTGTTCTACACTGTAGGGAAAAACTGATACTTCTTCATACTGTACAAAAGTAAAAAGGCCAATGAAGTGTGCTTGTGTGTGTGTGGGATTTGTCTGTGTCTGATAGCACCAGCAAGGGAGCAGCAATCATACATTTGTCTTTCCATCCATCTGCTGATCTGTCCATCAATCTGTTTTCAGAAATATCTCCATTCATCTGTACTGAATCACTCCGACATGGCTGATCGTTTCATCCTTTTATCTTCCCATCCGCCCTGCCAAACATCTCCTCCTTTCTCCCTTGCTAATGATGCCTTTTTCTCCTGATTTCATTTTTCCCACCCTGCATCCATGTATTCATCCGTTGTCATCCTTACAGTATTACAAAATAATGTTTGTTTTTTTAACATTAAAGCATGTCAACATTTTCTAGTATTCTGATTATCTGTTAGACCCAGCCCGATTTTTTTTTAGCTCAGCAAGCCAGCAGCAAACCAAGCTAGTTAGGTATAGTTTGCTAAGTCCGCCATGCCCCAACGGCAGAAAACTAGCTGAACAATGTTGTCACTCATCATTTAATATCAATGTACTTTCCTACACGATGACAGGAGTGTGTGGATGAAGCATTCATTAGTTAAATGTGACTCAGCGGCTGGCTCTCTCAAACAATGCCGCTCTGACCATTCTGCTACATTGATTTGAATCGGAAGTTTTTTCTGCATGTCCCTGCATTACAAAAAGAATCTAAATCGAAACCTCTAAGTTATTTCCACACACTTTAATTTTATTCTTTTGCCTAAGTAATGATGATGATGCAAGGCCACCAAAATTGTTCAGTAGATGAGTTTTCATGAAATAATTTTGACCCTACAAGAAGGGGATGAGAAGACTCTATTTCCTGGGGAAGCTGAGATCCTCTGTACAATAACAGTTAAACTTTTCAGAACAATACAAATCGGAAGCACCTTATGTTTTTCTCATAATCTGTCCACTGCACCTTAGATTATTATATGTTTACTCTTTATTTTTTTAAGGTATTTTTTATATTGTATTTTTATATTACTGCTTTGATGTGTCTGTGTGTAATGGCGCTGTTACACTGCAATTTCCCAGCTTGGGATCAATAAAGTATTTCTATTCTATTCCATTCTGTTGGTTGGTGAAAAGACGGCGCACACACGATTCAGACCTGAACTGAAAGGCAGCAGTGTATCCTTTTTTTCCCCTTGGACTAAACCAAATGACCCAAAGTAGTAGAAACACCGGATGCAAGAACAATCTGAAAATCCACATTATATGTCCCTCTTCATGTCTCCCATTCGCTCAGCCTCCCTCAACATTCCCATAACATCTATTTCCGCCCATCCCATCCCACCTTCTGTGTCTCCACAAAAAGACAGAGTAATAAGGCCAAATCCTGCTGTCCTTCTCTTCTGCCCCTGTTCCTGTTGTCCACCACCTCCTGTTACTCAGCACCTCATTTTACCACTTTCTTTTCCTCTCCCTGACTCTGCCTTCTCTCTGTCCTAACTTCCTACTGTCATATGCTGTTCAGTGGACCATTTTTAAAAATCCAAAGCAGCCCCTGTATCACCAGGGGAATTGAAACCCTTACTCTTGCAGTATTTGTAGCCCGTAGGGAGCTACAAGACCTCACTCCTTCATCCTCTTTCATTCCTTATCTGTCTGAATTTGAATATAAAAAAAAGGATTAAACTGTCATCCTATAATTCATCCCATAAATCAGTTGTCTCTTTTCCTTATTGTGTCAACCAGCATTGCTCACATCCGCCGCTCTCCTTCTACCACCCCACCCCAACATGCAGCCCACTCTTGTTGGTTTCTTTTTATTGGAACACATTTGCATTCATCACTCAATGTATTAATAATAAGTTTTACAATGCCGCCGTGTGTGTACGGGTATGCAAGCTTGTCTGTGTGAATGTCTGCTCCATTCTCCAAAGAACAATTTTGAGTTTCAAAATAGGTTGAGTCCTAATTAGAGAAAGTGTGTTTGACTTGCATCCCACATCATCGTAAACACCTTAATTTGCACACCATAAACACCCTGCAGCGCACGTCGGTTTGCCCAATTTACAGCGTCATGATTTGTTGCCATTATCTTCCATTTTCCTCATTGTCATAAACAAAGCAGTCAGTCGCCTATGAAATCGGCGGTGAACAAGCCTGGTTTGTTTTGTGCTTGTTAAAGGTCCCATATTGTAAAAAGTGAGAAGTCCATTTCTTTTTGATCATAAAGTATGTTGAGGCGCTATATAAATACTAGGGGTGTGTATCTTTCCCTTTCAGACAATTCAATACGTATCTGGATAAATGGTCTGTGATACAGTTAGCTGTGTAACGATTTGATATAGCACTACTTTTGATCTGATCTAATTTAGCTCTGATTCAGTTTAAAATCATTTATAAGGTGTCATATGTCAGGGTTTTGATTTCATGATAGTACACTTTTAAGCCCTCTTAAATTCAGCTAAAATTATTCTCAGATTCTAGTTTAGTAAAAGCAGTTGTTCATGATACAACCTAGAGAACAGTGGCATAGTTGTTAGTCTAAGTAAGCTAGAGTCGACAATGCTAATTCATTAGCACTAACATCTAGCCAACAAGCTAAAGACAGTAGCCACAACTCCTGTGTGGCATTGATGCTGTTAGATGTAGCTTAGTCACCCCCTTTCAAACCGTTCGCCTGACACATTTTAACCTTATTTGTTTGTTTGTTTTTTTTTTTTTTGTTTTTTCAGAGCTTGTTACAAATTGAGTTCCCATCTAGCATGAAGCTACCCGTTACCCCCTCTTTGTACCACTTGCGGAGGTAGAGAGCTCACTACTTCTGTCTCTTGTACACACAGAAATCTTACTCACATACAGGAAACACAGAAAAAAAACTGTTCAAATGCATTTATGAGTACGGATATTTCGGCCAATTCCCCTCAAAATTTCAACTCCATTCAGGGTTTTGTAGTGGTTTAGCCCTATCTCAGACTCTTGTATAGTTTTTCCGACACGTGCAAGTTCATCAAAATTTTCAGTCCACTGAATCAAAATCGCACATTTCCCACATTTAAAAAGTTTGACTTTTTTGCGCTTGGCTTAGCGCAGCACCTTAGTGCAGCACCTTAGTGCGTCTCCCCAGCTCCCCTTTCTTGTCCAAATATGGGTCCATAAAAGATGGTGAAGACCCTATTGGATGTCTTGTAAAAACTAGTGTGCACATAAACCAGACAAGAACTGGAATGCATCAACGTATCTTATTTTTCAGTCCTTTTATCGAACTAAGTGACCTGAACTACAGAAAGCACATGGCAACTTGTGGCGCGTGACTACACAGAATGGAGAAATCTAGAGAGCATGAGGGACACACAATGTTCACGTCGCCTCGTTAACTCTAGTAACACCCTGGACCCCTGGCCAGGCGTTTGAACAGCAGAAACATACACCTGCAGGAGGGCAAACTACCAGCATTGAATGTGTTGACACACACAGTTATACAGGATATCTTTTCTGAAGAAGCTACCTTTGACCTTGAGGGGTCAAGTGTGGAGAGAGCCTCCAACGTGAGCTGACTTGCTTGTGCAGAAGTGTAGATTATGCTGGTGTGTGACAGAAAAAGAACCTGTCATTATGTGTCCTTTTTCTGTAACTGTGCATGTAACCATCATGATGTCTTTTTCACATAATCTCTGGTCAAATCTCAGTGATTTTTGAAACCTATACAATGTTTCCTGCTCCCTGCTCCACTCTTGCACTCATCGCCAAGGTAATTATAAACCCAAATTAGCTCAGTATTTTTATGGAGTGACATTTCTATTTCTCCCTTTCCTCCATTAGTGCACTCTCCACTCAGGTCTCCACTCATGCATTTGGTGGTATTGTCCAATTACTGTCTCACTTTATTTTCCCTCAATCTGCCTCTCTCTCCCTTCTCCTCTCCTTGTGTTGTCCTATCATTTGTAATACATCAAAATAGCCAGACAAAAATCATTACTAATGATTTACAACGTGCTTAGTAATCATTAGTAATAATATGGAGTCACAAACATTTGAATCAGATATTCAACAAAGTGCTGAGGAATGTTTGTTCAGGTTTTGGCTCCTGATGCATTGCCTTTTTTCAAATAGCTTTGCTCATATGGGTCAATGCAGCAAGTCTAGTTTGTCATCCTGTTCCTGCAGCTTATCCGGCAGAGCCTAATGTGCTGAACCCGAAAAAAATCTATTGTCATTCAAAGACAAAAGCTTACTCAAAATTGGGCAAAGGATGCATGAGCGCACTCTCTGAAATGCCCTGTCACACTCTCAATTTTCAGATTAACTGCTCCTGGCTCCACATGTCGTAATGGAAATTCTAAAACTATTACAGGCAATGAACGCAATAGATTTTTTTGGGATCATTTCTGTTACTAAACACATCATTCACTTTACAATGGTTTAGCTCTCCCAATTACGAGAGTAGTAATGCTTACAAATTTCAATATTTTTGGAACATTTAAGAGAAGTTCAATAATTCCTGTGTAAATTGATCTGTTGCAGCAGGGATAATTAATTGTTACATCTCACAGAGGAATATAGCAGAAAAACAAATAAAGCAAATGAGTTTTGTAGAAGCTCCAACACTAAGACATCAAGAGGAACGATGAGTTGGATAACAAAGCATAGTTTAAAAAATGACCTGTCGACGATACAGCAGAATCTGCTGTATCGTCCACTATGCATACGTTGCAAACCCATTTTAGTCTGAACACTTTACCTATGGAACAGTTACAAAGAAACAGGGTCTGATGAAAGGTAATTTTGCAATCGCAGCGTGTTAAAAATGTAACACGCTGACACGAAGCTCCATATTTTGCTATGGATTTATCGTTATGCTGCTTTCCCGTGAAATGGATATTGTTGTTTGCTCCTGAAATGAACTTGTTTAATGTTATTCATACACTTTTTGATATTAAGACCATTGTTATGCATGATCAACACATTCTCACTCCTCAAATACAGACATCACTTTTAAAGCTCCCTTGGCATATAGGGTTGGGTTTAGGCAACAAAACTACTTGGTTAGGTCTAGGAAAAGATCTTGGTTTGGGTTTATAAAAACGTATGTGTCTTACATTACACATGAGTTTAGTTAAGTATGTGACATAAGTAAGTTAACTTGCATACACATATTAAAATAAGTCAACGTTGACTTGCTTTCACACAGGACTCAGAAAACAGAGGTCTACTGCCCGTTGTTTGTTGAGCCATCAATCCAACCGACCTCCACCCTACACAGACTTTGTTATCCTTTATGCTACATCATCTCAAAGTGTCACAGTCTAATCACAGATTGTCTCATACAGACGCTGAGGCTTGCCTCTTGCAAGCTGCCATATTTGAAGAGTTGAGTGAGTGAGAACTGGGTTGTATAATACAGCCATTGTGACAAATATCAAGTACAAATGATCGTTGAAGTATTCATATGGTCATGCTCGCTAGTTCACATATAACAACATACTTTCATTCTTTTTTTTTAAGTCCACCTTTGATTGTACATAAAGCGAAAGCAGTACTGTGATTCTCTCATCGCTTAGTAGTTCCAGCCTGAAGGCCATTTCTGCAGTTCTTTTTCTTTCCATTTTCAAATGTCCACTTCCATTTTTCATAGGCAGGCACACATTTAAGTCCAGACATGAAAAAGAAAACCCAGCATTTATACCCTAATATGCATCCTAAATATCTAAATGAAAGAAAAATGATCCCCTCCTTAAGTTCCCCTTACCTGTGCAGAGTCTGTTGAGCTGTCTTTTTTGGGGTTACACTCCCTATGAATAACTTTAAATTTGATGATACCATTTAGGGTTACACTCACTCAAATAACTGAATCAGGTATTGGTGATGATGGGGCTATATATTTCATTTTATATTATTATTATTTCTTATTTGAATAATAAATAAGAATTCTGTCAACATATTTATATGTATATATGATCCATCCATCCATCCATCGTCAACCTTGTCCCTATAGGGGTCGCTGGGGGGCTGGAGCCGATCCTAGCTGACATCGGGCGTAAGGCGGGGTACACCCTGGACAGGACGCCAGTCTATCACAGTGCACATAGAGACAAACAGCGACAGACAACCACTCACATTCACACCTACGAGCAATTTAGAGTCATCAATGAACCTAACTCCCCGTGGAAGAAGGAAGCCGGAGAACCTGTGCAAAACCCAAGCAGACAAGGGGAGAACATGCAAACTGTATATATGATCATAATATAAATATGTTTTGCAAAGTTAGTGATTAAGTCAAGCCAGATGCCCGCCGACACGTAAAAGAGTGCTCCCACTTACTTCCACACAGTGAGACAAACAGCTTGTCAAACACTGCTTCCAGATTGGTACTCTGTAAACCCAGGTATCTGATCTGTTTGCTTTAGCCTTTCTTTTCTTTTTTTTAATTAAAGATGACAACATTCCAGCTGAATCCTGCTTTTTACCTCTATGCACTTTCTGTGTGGCAATAAATTGTCAAAGAGCCACACCATGCCATGTTTTCAGCCACAAAGAAAGCAGTGATACACACTTCTTCTTCTTCTTCTTCTTCTATATCACTGCCCATATTTTATCTCTCAGTATAACTCCATGTTCAGTAATGGGTGACCTGTTCTTGCCTATACTGCATTGCCTCTACCTCATTTCATCTTTTCCCCCCTATTATCCCCCTCACCCTTTTCCCTGGAGCCATTTCCATTTGACCTCCACACTTCCTGCTGTCACTATCAATTTCCTCCCGTGTGTATGTTTATGTATGTGGGATCAA
This sequence comes from Echiichthys vipera, assembly GCF_963691815.1. NCBI lineage: Eukaryota > Metazoa > Chordata > Actinopteri > Perciformes > Trachinidae > Echiichthys > Echiichthys vipera. The sequence continues at coordinate 14,104,678 of NC_139847.1, read as the reverse complement.
CTTTCCATACAGGTGTACAGTACATGCGTCTAGGTGTGTGTCTGCATGCATACAGGTGCATGTGTGTGTCTATAATTGAATGTCCCCGCTGTCAACAAGCCTCCTCCCAGTCTCATATTTGTGTTGTTTGTTGTTTTTTTCCATCCTCTCTCTTTCTCTCGCTCTCTCTCCCCCTCCTCCCCCTAACTCTCCTCATTTATCATTCATCCTCTGTTTTCACTTTCTGTTCTGCTGCTATCTGCTTCCCATTTCCCCTCTTCCATTTCATATTTTTTTCCGTGTTAGTTTTCGTTCTAGTTATTATTCACTCTTTCTCTCCCCGTCATTTCTCATCTTTCCCTTGTGTACCTTTGTCTCGTTCCGTGTCTCCCTCTGCCTCTGTTAGTTGATTTGTTTTTGCAGCTTCATATTTCTTTAGCATGTCTTCTTTCACAATGTTTTCTCATTGTCATCCTTTTTTCCCCCCCTTTCTATCTCCACCCCAAGTTCCACCTTTTTCTCCTCTCTCCTTGTGTTGCTGATTTGTTTTTGCAGGTCTCCCTTCACTATCTGCTTTCTTTCCTCTTTCATCTAATTTTTACACTCCTGTCATTTTTCTTTCTCAGTCCCCCTTCCATTTCCATTTATTTGTACCTCTCCTATTGCCTCCTTCCCCGGTCTTTCTTCCTCTTCCATTGCTCTCTATGGAAATCTTCTTCTTATTTGTCGCTTCTTAGTCCCCCATTCCTCCATGGCGCTCGCCCCTCCCTAACTCGTTTATTTTTAAATCGCATTCCCCCCTTCTCTTCCTACCCTTTATATACACCTGCTCCCCTGTTTCCTCTTTTCCTCAATATACTACCATCTTTCTTTTGCTAACACTGTCCTATTTGTCATTCTCTCTCTCTCGCTCTCTCTCACTCTCTCTCGCTCTGTCTCTCTCTCTCTCTCTGTATGTTGTTCCAATCTTACCTTGTATATGTGTGCTGGAGGAATATATGCCTGTGTTCACATTAGAGTCCTGTGTGCTTAAATTAGTGAGTTCCCATGATGTCTGCTCTGTCTGTGTCAGTTTTAATGAAGTCCCACGTACATTAGTGAAGGCACACGTCTCTGTGACTCAGCCTTTTTTTTGCGCAGAGTGCACAAATTGTCTGTACTTAATTTAGGATCAAATCCTCAGTTGTGTGTGCGTGTTTTCTTCAGTGTTCAAGGATATGAGGCAGCTGCTTGGAGGGAGAGAACAACTGTCCCTGATTAATCCATTTGAGCATTCAATTTAAAATATTACATTTTCTGCAAATGTTTTTCTCAGAAAGTATCTTGTTATTCTTTCAAAAAAATAGAGTGGAAAAAATGCGCCCGAAATTGTAGGTCTCTTAGCCTTGAAGTTGTGTTTTAGAGGACGGTTTGAAATCCTTCCTGACTGTTACAAAGACTGAGATTGTGGTTGAGGAAGTGCATAGATGTATTATTTATTTTTTGGCTTTTTTGTTATGCCTTTATTTCACAGTACCAGCTGTAGATTGATAGGAAATGGGGGAGAGAGAAAGGAGGGGGAGACGACATGCAGCAAAGGGCCACATGTCTAACCTGGGCAGCAGCTGCCAGCCTTTGTTTATTGGGCGCCTACGCTAACAGGTGAGCTAGTGGGCGCCCTGCATAGATGTTTTATACCACTGTACCAATGTGTTGTTGGTGAGCCAGCGATTGTCACGTAGAAGGGGATGTCATGCCAGTTTCACGTGGGGTCACTTTGATGATCAGCTGAGAATCCTGCCTACAAGTGGAGAACAAAATGGATAAAAGCACCTGGTAACCAAATTTAGTGTCGAGCCGAAGGCTGCAGTCGAAATGAGGCATTAAACAAAGAAAGACTATGATCTAAAACAGCATGAAATAACAAATGTACTGTAGTATTTATACATGTCAAATGAGCATTAATAGTGCACTGGATAATATGCATATAGCAACAAACACTAGTTTTTATTTAATACTTAATTACTGACGTGTAGCTTTATGATTGGTATGCTTTCAGTGTCAAGCACTGAAATGACAGTAGTGAATACCAACCAGAATCATCCAAGACATGAATTCTTTGGAAGTCTTTCAGTTTTAAGAGTAAATAAAGAATAAGAATGCTTGTAAACACTGGCTTACAGTTCTGCAGGATTTTAGACTATTTTCAAACTACAAATATGGTAGGATCCTCATTCTGTAAAATCCCAATGTAATATAGCACAGCCTGTCAAATCTGGCACGGCGGCACTTTGTACCAGTCAACCAACCAAGTTGGCTCGTTTAAAGTCATATCTCTTGAGGTCAACGCTCAGTTGCCAAGGCAGCACAGAGAAAAGCCTAATCACAGAACGAATCTGACCTCATTTTCTTAGGCAAAGTCACAACTTTTAATTGGTATTAGTGACAGCAGCCGCGCGGTTCCTCTGAGAGCGTGGCCACTCAGTTGGACTGGCAGACAAGTGATTCTGTGCATGTTAATGAAAAAACAGAATGACTGAAGAAAGGCCTCCTGGATTATTTGCAGTGGTAACCATTGTAAAAGTCCCCCGTGTCCTCCAGCCAGCCCTGCATCAGTATGACAGGACTCACAGCAAGCCTTTGTTGCTCAAATGTTGAAACGAGTAGGCATATTATAATGCAGGGATGGTGTCTGTCTGAGCTCCCACATCAGTCGGTGGTCTTTCTGATGTCTGAGAGGAGAATTACTGTGAATTAATTGAGCATGTTGGACTAGTTTAAACAGGAAGCCTCATGTTGGGCTAGTTATGGCTCCGATTGACCGCTGATTTCCCAAAACACGACATTCTCAATAGTTCTCAGTTAGCTTAATTATGGATAATACATTATTAATGGATAGATGGGTGTAAAGATACAGTGTGTGTACTGCTAATGAGCATTGTTCAGTGTCTGTGCCCACAGACATAAATGTAGTTAGTTCATCCATGCATGCAAAAAATGGAACCGGTTCTCTCAGGATTGAACTCTGGTATCAGTGGCTCAGTTTGGGAAATTTTTCTTTGTTTTCAAGTTACTCTCGGCTCTACGTTATCTTCCAATGTTCTGACCAAACCCCTTAACTTTCCCTTCACCTCATCTCTCCTTCTAATCTCTCTCTTTGCATAATCTGTCCTCCAGGCTCTTCATGTCTATCCCTCATTCTCTTACTCCTCTCTACATCTTCACCCACTCTTCCTCGCCGCCTTGCATCTCTTGCATATTTTTTTTACCTTCTCTCCTGACCCCCATGTTTCCTCAACTCTTTCCCTGCTCATCTTTATTCCAGCTCTCATCTAGTTAATTTTACACTTTTTTGCATCTCCTTTCATCTCTCCCTACTTTTTCTTTTCTTTCTTTCCCTCCTGACATGCAGAATATGTCTAAGAGGTTTCAGCAAATGTGTCCTACATAACGTGTGTGCGTGTGCGTGTGTGTGTATGCGTGTGCGTGCGTCCTGCTGTGTTTACACTTTTTTTGTTCAAGTGTGTGTTCATTGGAAGGTTTCTGCACTGTGGTGTGTTCTCGAACTGTGCGTGTGGTTACAGGTTTAGTGATGCATCTGCATCTCTGTTTGTCTCCTTGTTTCTGTATGTATGTCAGTATCTGCGAGTGTTTGTGTGTGCCTGCATCTGTGTGAGGGTGGTTTTATCAGCTCTTGCAGATGGCCCCAGCCTCTCATCCATCGTTCCAGTGAAATGAAGAGCCCTCTGAAGAGTGAAGGCAGAGAAGAAAGGAATGGACAGACAGACATGGGGAGAGAGAGAGAGAGTGAGGGGGCGATGACGCACAGAGCGAGCGAGGGGAGAGAGATGGAGAGAGGGGGAGAGATGGAGGGAGAAAGACAGAGGGAGAGAGATGGAGGGAGAAAGACAGAGGGAGACAGGCATGGCGAGTAACAGTAAGAGGTGGACAAAAGATAGAGAGATTGAGAGAAGTGATGGTGAGAGAGCGAGAGAGACCACCAGAATGGTCTGTTTACACAAAACACTAGGGTGTGTAAAGTGTTCATCTAAGAGTGTGTGTCAGTTTATGTGTGGGCCTTGAAACACAAGAGCTTGAGAGCTGCTGGCAATAAGATACCAAAAGTTTTTTGATATTGCACCAATAGAAATAAGTGGGTATTTGCGAGTGAATTCTTCTTTACTGATGTGCAGCTCACTGTAAAGGTTTGGTCACATAGCTGGAGGTGTGCGTGCACATATTTGTGTGACAGTTGGCTTGCATTAAAATGAGGCTCTTTAAATCACCCGGGGATTCAGTGTGTTTTGCAATGCAATACCCGCAGGAGAAACAAAAAAAACGGAAAAGAGACCAAGAGCAAGGGATAAACATTTTTTTCAAAAGATAGGGGCAAGATGAGGTGAAGGAAGTGAGTTTGTGCGGCGTCAGAAGCAGTGCAGTAAGCAGTTGGAAAGGTGAAAGAGGGACAAAGTGTAACTCGGAAAACTGACTTCAAACAGCCAGGAAGAAACAGATTCTGAAGTGGTGAGGGGGGGATGAGCAGCAAAGAGGGGAGGAAGAGTTTCTGACAGGTGGAGCAAAGAGGAGGTGAGAGGAGAGAAGGGTGACCCGGTAGTTTAAGAAAGTAAGAGTGAAAGTGGGACGAAACGGAGGTCTGTGTTCGCTTTTTATCGTTTTTGATATTTCTCCCTGTTGGGCTGTGAAATGTCACTTCCCAGAGGCCTTCAGTTTTATTGGGGGAAAGACAGTCGTGACATGCAGAGATGGAAGAAAAAGATAAGACTGGACAGAAATAGGCATGACATACAGATGATAAACAAGTGCATTGCAGGGTTGTAAATTCTGTGTGGCAAATAAGTGTGCTTACAATAATGTAGTTTTATATATTTGAAAAAGTTCAATCAACTGATGGCAATAATGTAAAGGCTGTAACATTAATTAGTGCTAAACCTACATTGACAAGGTATAAAGTTATATTTGATGCAACTGTGTAGTCAAACTCCGAATAAGCAAGCTTGAAGTAACGTGCCGGAGGCTTATGGCCAGGTAAAGCATTCTATATATTTTTTTCATGGGAGTTTTCACTCACTGCTGTCACATCTCCAGCTTTCTCACCCAAGTGAGGGAGCGGTAAGGTGAGCTGATAAGCTAACATTGATATAAAGACGTCGGAGACCGGGACAAGACAGAGTAAAAAAAAAAAAAAGTACGACACACAACACAGATAAGGGGACTACCAACATGGTTATGCTGATCAGAATTGCAGGCTGCTTCTATACTGTAAACCAACAATGGGAGTAGAAAGGGGGCTAAGCTTAAGCTAATTCCTTATTGACCATCACCGAGTAGCATTTTCCTCACCAATATCTGGCATCAATTTAAAAAACGTTTTAAAGAATCCATTTCTGGAATCTAAGAATCTTTTTTCCCCAACGCCCCAAGTGTATTGTCAAACCCACTGTTTCTTTTTAATAGGAAGTGTGTAAATGGTGTTTAGAGATGGCTGTTTTCAAAAGGACTAGGAAAGAACAAGGAAAGAGACTAATTAACAACTAGTAGAGTTCATACAATGCAGGATAAAAAGGATTTACCAACAACAAGGCAATTGGAAGTCCTTAAAACAAAGTCAAGGTAAGCTATGGAAAAAAACAAAAGTAAACATTCAACGCTGAAGAGTACCCCCAATTTTATGGGAGTTGTTCCAAATTTGTGGTTCAACGACACAGCGCAGCTCCTTTCAGCACTGCCGCTGCATGTTTAGATTTCACCCTGCCGGTGGACAGTCAACCTTGTGGTCTTGTGGCCTTGATGGCAAAGAATCAATCAGCAATTCTCCTTTTGTGTAGAATTTTGAAGGAGCGTAAAAGCAGCAAGCTGGGACTTCAGGGAGTAATGTGGAGTAAAGGTCAGTGGAGCAAAAGATGAGCCCTGCTGTGCTTTAAAAGCAGTCTGAAAAGATCTTGAAATCAGCCTTAAAATCAACAGGTCATCAGAAGGCACCCTGGCAGCTGTATTAACAAAAGCACTTTATACTTTACTTTTTCTCTATTTTACAGAGAAAGGTGTGGTCTAAACAAGGACTTTTGCACTGCTGTTTCAATATGCTTAACGAATAACACTTGTACAAACAATTCTCAAGTGCTAAAGGCTCATTTGGAATCAAGGACCAGACTGATTAGAAATATGGGAGCACTGGCAGTCGGGTCCAATTATTAGGAGTATATGAGGAGTATAATAAAAATCTCTCTGCCCTCATAAAGTATTTGGCAAGAAAGGCAATGAGAAGGACAATGGGAGAAGACGGGGAAATGAGCAGTTAGTATAATGATAGATCTAGTAGGAAGAATGATGAAGTAGGAAGAAGAATAAGCTGGGAAAAGCCACCAAATCGAATTCATTTTTGAATCCCATTCAGCTGATCCATAGACATCACGAGTGACCGGCTAAATCAGTGAGGAGTAATGACCAGAATGTGCAGCACTGGGGGGAATACAGCCACTACTTTCATGACTGTGGATTAGAGCTGGTCCTACTGGTTAAATAGATTTTTCAGTGGACATGGTTGGGATAAGGGCAATTAAAATAAAACTAGAAGGAGCATTAGCAATTGAGCAAGAATTGGATTTTACACTAAAGCTATCTAATCCATATGCTGTATGTAAAGCCAGCCATATTAATATAAAAAGCCGTTCAATAAGATGTACAGCAGCTATTTTCTGTGGTGTCCCTTCTCCGAGAGCCACCTTCTGTTTTTGTTTACATGCTGTATTTGCAGTAGAATCCCTCTACCAAACATAGTGAATTATGTCTTGTCTCTCCGCGCACCAGCAAAACCATTGATCAAGCATTTAAAATGTCAGCAAAGTAATGAACTCACCTATTGACACCAGATGGATGTCGGCTAGAAATCAATTCGCTTTTCTGTCAATTGGTTGACTTATGAGGTCACTCAACACAAGTTCAAATAAATAGTTGACATACATAATCTATTATGTTTTGGTCATCATTTTCATTATTCAGTTAAGTTTGTGTTTTACTGTCTGTCTGAATATACCTGTATTCACCCTCTGTCTGAAAAGCTCTGTTTTAGCGCATGTCTCTTTAGGCCCCCTCCTGAAAAAGCCCAGTCTGCTCTGTTTGGTCAGCGCTTCTGGGTCTTCCACGTCGGCATTCTTGGCATCTTTGCACCGACATTGCAGCTGGAGAATAACTTGTAACAGCGCTTTAGCATCACTTTGTACCTGTATATAGCATAGTTATGACATCACAACCATAGAGAAGTCTCGGCGGCTCGTTTAGGCAAGGCAAGGCAAGGCAAGGCAGCTTTATTTGTATAGCACTTTTCATACACAAGGCAGACTCAAAGTGCTTCACAGCACAACATGTCATGAATTCAAATGCATTACAGAAAGACAAAGAGAATAAAAACATAGACAATAATCAAAACAGTGCGGACGTTAAAAGTGCAAAGATTTAGCAGAAAGCTAAAGTGAACATAAAAGTTTTCAGTCTAGTTTTAAAAGTGGTCAGAGTGGGTGAAAGTCTCACATCTTCAGGAAGTTTATTCCAGCTGTTTGTTGCATAATGACTGAAAGATGCTTTCCCTTGATTTGAGTTTACTCTGCGAACCACTAACAGATTGGCCTCAGAGGATCTTAGTGATCTAGAAGGCTTATGTAGTGGGAGCATATCAGTGATATACCTGGGCCCTAGACCATGTAGTGATTTATATGTGAGCAGGAGGATTTTGAAATCAATTCTCTGACGTACAGGAAGCCAGTGTAATGATTTAAGAATTGGTGTAATGTGCTCACATTTTTTGGTCTTTGTTAGAACTCGAGCAGCAGCGTTCTGAACAAGCTGTAGCTGCCTGACAGTTTTTTTTGGGAAGACCTGCAAGGAGACCGTTACAGTTTAGAGACACAGTTTCTGAAAACAGACTGTGTGCATTTCTCTGTGGATTGCGTTTTGATACTTTCATGGTATTTTTATAGCACCTCAACCTTCTATGTATATAAAAGACATGGGCTTTTTTTTTTTTTTAAACTTTGGGCCTTTAAATAATTGCCCAATTGTCAGACCTGGTAACCTGGTAAGTGAAGTCTTTAAGTTTCCACGTAAGAACTCGACACCAAAGAGTATTCATCTTAAATGGATAGCTAGAGGTTTTGGCTCCAGCCCTACAGCAGTAACATTTGTTTTCCATCTCCATATTATTCCCATTAACTTCCATTCATATTCTTGTCTCTATCTTTCCCTTCCTGCTCTGCCTGTCTAATATACTTGCTTCGGGCTCACAGGTTGCTGAGTGTCCATTCCTCACCACAAAAATTTGTTTTCACTTCAATGCTTTACGCCTTGGCATCATCCTTAGCCCAATTCTGGTGTTTTCACTGCTGAAATTTGTTACAACTCCTGAGGTCATGTATGAGATGAATTTATTTCACAAGCTCTCCCCAACAAGTCATGTTTCCCTGAATTCCTGAAAAGCAGTTTTCTCTCTTCCTGGAGCAGTAATTGAATAGGCTGGCTCTGTGGGTCAAAAGCCGGGCAGTGTCCGGTGGCCTTCTGTTGGGTCATGCTGAAGCCAGCCGATGCCTGGCCTGCAGAGCGTAATGGGCAATGTACAATAATAGCTTGGCTGAATGGTGACGTGTGGGTGTAATGTGATCGACGCTGCCTGACAGTCAGCACATGATGGATTATCGAGTGTTGAGCCAAGAAATGTCACACTAAGCCCAGTGTCATCATTTAATTACATCTTTCCACCTTTACAAATCCACACAAAAGACCACAATGCATTGCTACAAGGTAAATGTTGTTATAAGGTTATTTGATGGATGTTAGCATATTAACAGCAATAGTATCTGAAGCATGGCGCTGTAAAAACACAGATCTACATTCAAACTGGTCCTGTGTGAAGCAACATTAGAGAAAAAAGAAGAAATATGATAAAAGCCATAATAACAATTTGTAGGCCTACATGGCAGGGGAGACCTTTTCAGAAGTAATCTTTTTTTTTATACAAATATTTTCTCCAAGTTCAGTTTTTTTGACACATAAAAGGTAAAGATTAACAAACAAAACACAAAGTGTGAATACTACCTCCAACTCTTGTAAAAATACAAAAATAAAATAAAATACAAAATTAAAATCACAGCAGTGCATAGTTTCCAGACATTTTTAGCATTTAAAACTTGAGTTTCCAAAAGCTCCACAAGCGAGCGAAGCTCTAGTCTTTATTTTTTACCATGTGTTAGTTCCTCCCAAAGCTACACAGGAGCGTGACAACCTTACTCCAGACTCCATGTAACAGGGCAGCTGTCAAAATCTATCATGAATTATAAAAATGTTTCACCTCAGGATGTAAATATCCATCTTAAGGGAAGTGTCCAACTTTTCCGCCAGCCCTGCACTAACAAGTCGGTCTCTGTATCACAGACAACCATGTTCCCTCTCCCTGCACCTCTTCCCAACTCCATAGCATCTTTGAAACTAGCTCAGCAGGGGGAAAGACTCAGCACTAGCAATATACTTTAATAGCATTTTCGTTGACCCTTCATTTTTAAAATAAAGCGAAAGCTCAAGACAGCGTAGTTCACTCAGTGCCATGTCAGCCTTAAGCCAAAGTGAAGTCCGCTGGATGTCTCTGTGGTGTGGTGTGACGGACGATGTCTGGTGTGAGCCGGGTTGGATGGCTGTCATGCATATGACTGAGGAGAAAAGGATTTTCTTTTCATTTTACATAGCTATCACAAATCTTCAAGAGTCCAGTCCACTTGAAATTGAGGTCTTCCTAGTGTGCACTGGATTCTCTATTTGAACATAGAGTGGGCCTGGATCTATTGAAGCTTGTAGTCAATTTTAAACAAAGAAATCTGCACTTTGCTATAATGATTACGCTCACATTTGAAACCTTGCAGTTCACCTTTTGTCTTGTTTCATGTCTAAACGACAGAGTGCAGGCGAGGGTGACTTAGCGTTAATACAATGCATCGCTCCCTTCTGTACCAGCTTCATAATTATCCTGCTCAGGTTGATAATCTGGCGTCAGAGGTGTGTGTAAAGGAGAGAAATTATCTGTTGTGCGTATGTATTCACATTCTGGCAAGTAGCACATATTTATAGGTGCATGATTAATGATGTGTGCATGTGAGTGCTGTGTGGGCTGAGGTATTTAGATTCAATTGGAAAGAGTATGATGGCCTGTGTACATGAGTATGTTTAAGCATTTATTGTCAAATGAAAAGAAAGGCTGAATGTCATTACTGCAGGTCATTTAGACACCTTGCCAAGACAGTGAATCTCTGAAATCCACTCATAAATCTAGCATGCTACAGAGAGCGAGTGAGGAGTTACCGAGACTAGTAGCAAGAGAGGACAATGAAAGAAAGTAAGAGAGAGAATGCTAGACGGATGCTGAGAGACAGAGAGGACAGCTTTCCTCTTCTCCCTTTCTCTCCCCAGTGTGGCCATCTGTACAGAGTGCGATTAATCATCCCGTATCCCCAGACATGGTGAGCCGATGCTGTGACACTCAAAGCCTGGGTGTGCGTGTGTAAATATCACGCATGTGTTTGTGTGGCTTTGTTTGGGTGTGGGTTGTAATTCTGCAGCCAAGTATTTGCCTGTGTTTGTGCACGTCGATGCTATTCTACGGCCATGTGTTAGGGGGGTCAGAGACAGAGAAACCATGTGTTCATGTGTGTTGTCATTTATGACGCATTCTATTTGTTTATTGTTGTGCAGCGGGTAGTTAAGTTGAGGCCCTGTGGCAGCCAGGCATCATTGATGGTGTTAATTAGCGACATGTCCCGAACGGCCTGCTTAACTGAAGAGTAGGGAGGGAGAGAGACAAATAGGGGCAATGAAGTGAGGGATGGAGGTAGCTAGAGACAATTTGCATATATAGCTAATTTGCATAAGAAAATATGTTTTATTTTCTCTGCTGGAAAGGAGTGGACTGCTCTTCGGGTTGGAAGTGAGTCTCTCGAGTTAAACATTTGTAGCATCTTCGGGTCTTGTTCATGAGTGAGGGTAAAATGGAGCAGAAGCTAGAGAGGCGGTGTGGTGTTTGCATCAGCAGGGATGTGACGTACCGGACCATCATGGTGAAGAGGGAGCTGAGTCAGAAGACAAAGTGCTCGATATACCGGTCCATCTACGCTCCGACCCTCACCTATGTTCATTGTGAAGAAGAACATGATCACGGATACAAGCAGCCAAAAATGAGTTTTCTTTGTAGGATGGCTGGGCTTAGCCTTAGAGACAGGGTAAGGAGCTCAGATATCCAGAGGGAGCTCAGAGTAGAGCTACTGCTCCTTAGCGTCCACAGGGGCCTGTTAAAGTAGTGAGGGCAGCTGTACAGAAATACCTCCTGGACGCCGCCTGTTAGAGGTGTTCTTGGCACCAACTTGATAAGAGGCCCAAGGGCAGACCAGTAACATGTTGGAGAAATTATATATCTGGCCTTGAAACGCTTCAGGGAAGAGCTAGATAACGTTGCTGGGAGAAAGACGTCTGGAACACCTTGCTTAGCCTGCTGCTTTGCGACCTGACCATGGATAAGCAGAAAAAAATGTATGGATGGGTGGATGGAAAAGGGTTTTGTAGGAAATGTAAAGCTACCCAACTCACAATTTTATTAACCTTTACTTTGAATGTATCTGCAAACATTTGCTGTCAGTGCATTTCATTTTTCTTCAGGATCTGCTCCTGGCAACTACTAAAGCATGGTTATTGTTTGTATGGTTGGCAACTTGAAACACTTGGTAAAGGTTATGGAAAGTCAACTCTAACTTGAAGCATAAGATGGGACTCATTGACTTCTTCAATATTTAACCAAAACCACTATTTTCCGTGCTTTGTGTGCCAAACTGTTTAACTGACCTTTCTCTATGGGACTTCTGTGCACTGCAAGAATGTCACACTTTCTGGATTGGAGAAATACACTCTCCCAGTGCAGCAAACATTTTTGGCAAAGCAAAGGAGGAGGCCAATGAATGAAGTTTGAGGAGTAATGGAATAAATTGCAAATGGCTGGTTATTGTACATGATGGCAATTGTATGAAGAGAGAGGAGGGAATGAGTTAGTAATGGTTGACTATGCAGAATGGAGGGATGAGATGGGAAAGAGGTAGGACAGAGGAGAAGATGGTGAAAAGGAGAGAGAATTGGAGAAAGGATGAATAACATTGAAGGGTGGACTGCATTTCTTGGAGTGGTGAGTCAGGAATGGAGAGATGAAGTACATGCATAAGGTTGAGGGATGGATGAATTGATGGAGGGTAGGAGATGTGACGCATCTGAAGTGACAGAAAGAGACGCTTTCCAATTACATTGATAAAAGCAGCAAATCCCCACATTAAAAAAGCTAGAACCACATGGCATAACATCTTTTCTTTATAAGTTCTGTTCCCTCTATCAAGTTTTCATTCGCTACAGTCTCCTATTGAAGAAGAGAAGGACAGCAAACTGGAAGGAGAAAAGCATGGAGGGTCAAGTGCTAGTAACTCCCAGTCACTGCCGATACAATGACTGACCCATTAAAGCAAGTGTGCTTTTATAAAGACATAATTATTGGGGTCTTTGGACAGTTATGATTGAGTAAAAGCATATTCTTCACTTAACAGTTCAAGGTCAATTTAAGATGTAACCTGAGATGCATCTCTTTTTAAACCCCCCTCCCAAAGCCCACCAGCCGTCCTTGTGTCTTTGCACCGCTATTGCACCCATGAAATGACTGTAACAGCACTGTAGCTGCACTTTTTCTACCCATATTTTGTAGAAAGTTGTTATATCACAACAGTACAGTATGGGCTGTGTGCATTTCAATACTTCACAGTATTTATATAGCACCTTGATGTGTTTTATGATTAAAAAACATGGAAATCTCCCCTTTTACAATATGGGATAATGTGTCTGAATATGTACTACTCTCAAACTATATAAATACAGTTATTAAAGAAAAACTGTCAATATGCCAGTGACTCTTGCATTAAGTGAAAGCAGGAAGCAAGGGATATCTAAAATGGATGAAGAAAGACTAGAATCAAGAGAAATGAACTGTGATGGGAATTAAAGGAAGGAGGTATGTGAGTGTGTGTGTGTGTGTGTGTGTGTGTGTGTGTGGGGGGGGTGGATAAGTAAGTCACAGGAAGGAGAGTAAAAACGAAGATACATGTGCAGGAAAAAGAGAATATCAGGAGCTGAGGAAGGAATCGAGTGAAGCCAGCAAGTGAAGAACGGAGTTGAGCGAAAGGAAGGAAAACATTTTTCTGGATGTTTGTATCAAAGCACTTGTGAAGGAACGAGGAATGTAGTAAGGGAGAGGAAAGAGAGGCACAGAAGCCATAGAAGGTTGAGGAGATATTTTAGGGGCAGAGAATAGAAACGCAGAGAAGAGAGACACGGAAGAAAACTCGCAAGGGTCGCACAATTATTCCCAGCGAAGAAATAGATCAGGTCGCTGGAGTTGGAGTAAGAAAAAAGAGAACAACTTCCAGCACCTCAGTCATGAATAAAGGATTGTTGGTGGAGGAGGGAGGAATTTGAAGCTGGCGGGGAAGATGAAGGAGGAAAACGAGGATGAAGTGAGTGATCTTTGAGAGGTTGCAGGAGCAATACCCAGACTAAAGAGTCATAAGAGACCTGAGAATTAGTACAGAGATCGGGGCATTCAAAACTCTAGGGCTTCAGATACTCTTTGAGAAGCCTGTAGAAAGGGTTAACCCGCAAGGCAGAGCAAGGGACAGTGTTTTAGTCAGATAGAAAGTGATGAAGTAAGGGGAAGTGGTTTGACAGGTAGAATGATGCTGTGAGAGTGTCAGAACAGCAACTCTTCCTTCACCATCTGGCAGAGAGGTACAAAGAAGAGGGGGAGAGCGTGGTAATAATGGGGTTCTGGAGTTTTGGGGATGGACTGGAAGCCAAAGTGAATGTTTGTCATCATGTCAGGCTAATAAACCTGTCAACAGGCAGCCTTTTCCCCCGTTGGCACAGAGAAATGCATTTTGGGCTGAGGATGGGAAGAAGGAGGGAACTGAGGGTAGATGTTTTTAAAGGGATCCAGGGCCTGTTTATGCTGGCGCCCCACATAATAGTGCTAATATGTTTTAATCAGTCTGAGCCCCGGGGTGTCGGAGAATACGTTTACTCAGTTTGGGTTTCAATATAAGAGGAATACTAATATATTTTAAAGATCCTGAGCCTCAGGGTGTCAACACCGGATTGACTCAATTTGGGTCCTAATGTAATACCCATACATTACAAAGGAGACACCAGACACTTAAAAAAATGTATTATTAAAGAGCAACTGCAACAACAAGAAAAGCTGTGTTCAGAAATTAAAAGAATGCATTCTGAACCCGCGCGCGCAACCTTTTACCGGCCTCCTTAGTGCAGGTTTGTATTGTAAAATAGGTTCACAGCTGCATTTGTTTACAAGATGCTGAATGCACCTGCTTCAAAATGACCACCATCGCTTTTTGTTAAACATATTAGTAGTCTGCTGGGGCACGGGACATTTACCTGTTATATTTTTGGAGGGTGTTAGTTAAGACGGCATGCCTGTGCTGTTTAGATGCCGCTTATGCTGAAAAGTGCTGCGGGAAACCCTGGTATTGATAAAAAAAGGCTTTTTAATTTTTCATACTTTAATAAAGTAGTGTGCAGGAGAACGCTTTTAGGCTTTATTTGCATCAAAAGTGCCTGAGGAGTATTTTGCATGACGAAGAGCCTGGTCCGCGAGTGGCAGAACTACTGTAAAATGTAAATAATAATACTTTTCTAACCTGGTTTTCACAGCCTCTCTATCTTCTCTCATGCTTTCCATCCCCCCTTTTCTGTCAGAAGAATAGTTGCTGCACTAACTTCTTCCACTGGCAATACAATCTTATTGAATCTTATTGTGGAGGTCAGCATGTTTGGAGTCAAATCAATTTAATTGAATTTAAGCCTCACAACCTGGAATTAGAAACCTCAGCGAATGGCTCGTTCACTGCCTGAGAGAGCACCACCAGTCTTTCTGTTAAACATCTTGACATGTCAGACCCTTACAGCTTGACGCGGTGTTCAGTAGTTTCACCCTGATTTATGTTTATCCTCATTTGACCTGTGCCAAAAGCTGTCACAGACCTAAATAGACTCAATACAAGTATTTTTAAAAATATAAGTAGTCGTATATTTGTGTGTGTTTTTACTTAGATACCCAAATAAAAAGCCCAACCCTTTGGGTGAGAGTCAACATTCACTCCAGTTGGTTGCCCATGTAAGAGCCGTAGTATGTTTCAAAGAGGCTGGCTCCCAGGGTGTCACCGGCTGTTTAGTTTGGGTCCCTACATAAGTATTACATTTTAATTAGTCTGGGCTCCAGGGCAAGAGCAACTGTTTACACTGTTTGGCCAGTCAGCTGATATGAAACATGCTTTTAAAATAAAAGTGCTGGCAGGGACTGCAAGCTTTAAAACAACACATTCAGAATTTCAAAGCAATACTCATGGTAACAACAACCACTATAGCGCCTGGCAGAAGATGGAGGGACACAGAGGGATGGATGAATAATAGATAGCATACAGGGAGGCAGGGGTAATGAGGACAACTGTGCTTTAAGGGATTTAAATCCACACATGATTTTAGGGTTTAATAGTCCTCCTGGCAGTGACAATCTCCTTGGGTGACTTAAAGACATGGAGGGAGTTATGGAAGGAAGAACAGATAGGACAAAGATTAAGTAAAAGTCTTGAGGAAGTTAAGAGGAGGTAATGATGTCTGAGCTCTGCATGTGTAACATCAGAATCCACTGGTTACAAAACAGAAACTAAAATAAGATTGGAGAAAGGCAAAGATAATGAGGACACTTGGAGGAATTGGAGCCAAATTGTTAGAAAGTAAGTCACATTTTGGAAAGGCACACATCAACAAACACCCGTCTTTTCTGATCTAGATAGTATCTGCTGGTGTCCTGCAGTACTGCACTCTAATGATGCCTGCTTGTCTTCTTGAATTCCAAATTCAGTTTGTTGAAAACTTTAAACACTCCACCTCCACAACAGACCATCTTTTTAAATAGTATATTATAAAAGTAAAGTATATATAAAATGTCTCAGGACCGCTGTTAATGCTCTTGCTCATGCTCATACATAGGCGCATGTTTGTGCTTGTACATGTGTATCCGTGCTTTACAAAAGCCAGCCTCCGCGGTAGGCAGACGTGCCGTGGCGAGGCATAGAACAGTTGTACTCTCTCTGGTTAAATGAACTAGACTTTAGCCATCATTCATGCTGTGAAATAAGTCTGGTGGTTTTGATGAGAGCATGGAGCAGCGCTGTTTGATGACAAGGTAAAGCTGTGGAGATATTGTAAATAGAGCATACACTTAAACTGATATAGATTTTTTTAGGTGGCTAAAACTTGTTTAGCTCCTGCCTCCATCCACAGCAGCACATTACTTAGCTTCCATGCCTGAAGAAAACACAACTATTTGACTCAACTTGGATCATTCAGGACTACAGGAAGGACTAAAGATCAGACCTCTGTCCATCCAGGGTAAAGCTCATTTTTGATGTGAGAGTAAGGTTGGCCTTTGATGTGCTTAGTGCTCAGCAGAAACATGTGCCTGTCTGAACATACCTGGAGGCAGTTAAAGTAAGGCACTTGGCACATTATCAACGCAGAAACTCTGCACCTCCTTCAAGGACACTTTCCCCAAACTGCAACATTTATTGCATATTTTGGCAAATCATTTCTAAAAAATCTATATCAAAAAACCCCAAAATACAGCTACTTTTGAAAAAATGTTATCCATCTATCTACCATCCATTATTTTAGGTATTATAAAAAAGTAATCAGTCATGACTGGAGGATGGTTTAATTTATATTATCAACTTTGTAGCTCAAATCTCATTGGTTCATAGGCTAGCCGTGGTAAATGATGGTAAATGTAATTATATAATTACCATATAGATAAGCTATAGGTTAAATTTCTTTGAACTGTTGTATCACTCCGTATTTAACATTTAACATGAACTTTGACCTCATGGATGGCCTGCCATCTTCCAAAAAATGTCTATCATTGTCTCTTCAAAGAGACCAGACTCCTTTGACAAAAACAGTCATTTTACCTCACGGAACACGGGAGTTGCTGATCTACCACTGCACAATCAGTTCCTAAAAATGAAGACACTGAGATGAAAAGAGGGCAAAATGAATCAGGGATAACTGCATTGTGTTCTTGCAGATGTACACATTTGCGCTTCTGGATGGATCTGCTTGTGATTTTGATTAGAGAAAGAGATGACGATGGGGAGACGTGACATTAGAAGGCAAAGATGGTGAGAAGGATGTTTTTGATGCATGATGCATTACTGCAGTGGTAGATCAAGGCTTTGGCATGATGATCAAAGTGCTTTTCTCCTTGTTAGAAAATAAAGAGACATGCACGCTCGTGCGCAAGGACATGCTCACACAGAAAAGCACATTAACATTGCTGCGCACACACAAATATCCAGGCCTTGGCACTCACACTTATCCATCACATCATCCATATCCAGTTTCCTATTATCCCTCACAGGCTAATTCATTAGTTTCACTGATAAAAATGTAGCTCATTAATTTAGCGCTCTTTGTAGTATGTGTTTGGTATTTGTGAAAGCAGGGGAACCAGACAGAGGGGTCATAAGAAAAATTAGACAGATCGAAAATTAATTTTGGAGCGTGCTTATGCATGAATATAATTGTGTGCACTTTTGTGTATGGGTGCGTAATGTCGTCCAATTTCAACTGGATATGCTGCTTTGGCATCGTTTTAAAGAGGACAGAGATGGGGGGGGGGGATGCTTCAGATGAGTGGAGAGGGAAAAAAATCTGAATTTTTGAATGGAGCAGAGGATGGATAAAAGGATGCTATTTACAATATGTGTGCCAAGAGGAAGGGGAACTGTGGGCAGACTGTGTGTGAAAGGGACAAATATATATATTTACGATATGGGCAAAATACCAGTCAAGAGGGTTGAGGCAGAGGGGGAGAGTTCAAGCTGAAAAGGATGTTGGAGTGATGGAGACACAGGAAGGGCAAGTTGGAGGTGAATTAGTGGCAAAATGGCAAAGAGACGGCTGGAGCTCACCAAAAGGTGGTGGATGAGAGACGTGAGAGAAAGAGTTGGATGAGAGAGGATTAAGAGGTATAAGGCAGTACCTGAGGAAATGGAAGCAATATCAATAAAAATGGCAGATAAAGAAATGTTAAAAATTGGAGAAGGTTGAAGAAGAGACTGAGGGAGACATGCTTAAACAGCAAGATAACTGCTTCTTTTGTAACTGTTTGATTGTAGATCCATCCCATGGCAGATAAAGAAATGTTTCAATATCTGCTGATGATTTATCAGTTAATGTTAGTATTCAAAATTACATTTGATGGGAGACATATTGCAATGAGATCAGTGCTCTATTGCAAGACTATTTAAATTTTCCATGAAGTTATTGAAATCATCAATTTTGTGGTGTTTTGTACATCTGAGAATTTGTTTTAGTACATACTGATGATCCATTACTTAATATTAGTGTTCGTACAAATGGTTGAAAATGAACCGAGTTTGTTTCTTGCAAGGCTTACACTGATTGTCTGTCAAATTTGTTTTTTCTTTCATTGTGGATTCCCATAATGGCTATACTGTAAAGGCCAAATTTGCTTCATTTGCACAATGATTTATGGTCTGATCCCTAAACGTTATGTTCATTTTCAATGTACTCTCATCAATATGTTTATATGACATCAAACGAAAACATTTAATGCTGTGAAACGTGAGCGTGAAGTTAAGGCAGCAAAAGTTGACACCAAAATCTTGTACTACGTCACCAGATTGTCTTCTTTGCTCCCGACGTAACTTCCGGAAAGATTACGTAAAAGTTATGTTTTATATGTTCAAACAGTGAATGAAGACAATTTTGACATATTCTAAATAAAATGTTAAAATACTCAGTACTTTTCATTTGTAAATTGTTCAATTCACACAGGAGTATACAAAAATAGGCGTTTCCATGGGTTTTTGTCATATACTGTAGTTGTGTGCTTCTAGGCTGTTTTTCAATGTTAAGGAAGAATGCTCGAAGGCCGTCTTTAAGGATGCCACGTCATAGAACGTCGCCAAGCACCGTTCCAATGTTGAGAACACTATGAAATTTGCGCCCTTTTTGTTCTGAAAATTTTCAAGTATGCACGGATGGATCCTCACCGAGCTAAAATACCCACAATCCTCTGCGTTCACATGACGCACGGGTTATTTAAAAATGGTGGTAGGAGACTGATGCACTTTCAAATGTAAGTGAAGTTATTTTAAATACTATTGCTTTTTGTAGATTTTATAGATTCACCATGAAAAGTGAAGTGTTCTAGCAAGACTGCAGCCTCCACTCTGGAATACAGCCCTAGACTCATCATATCCCACAAGTAGCACACTTTTTTTTGGAAGGAGTTGCACAGGTTGCTTGCTCTCTGCCAAACACACTTAGACTGAATGGAGCTTAGTCTTGTCATATTTCTGTCAACTGTCAGCATCTGTCTGCCTGCCTTACTGCTACATTCTATACCAGTTTCTAGGACATACTATGTAGTGAAACCCCAGGGTAAGTATAACTGTACTCTTGTTGAAAATAGATCTAGAGGCTTACATTTTGGCTGAAAGCCTCAGATAATTCTTGAGGCAGGATAGAAGCCGTTTCCTGCCTCTGAACTTTGCTCTCTCCCTGCTTTTCCCACTTGCTTCATCCCACTGGGTACACTGATTTAATGAAGGGGATGGCAAGCACTTACATGGTCTTGCATTTCCTCCAAAACTGCACCAGTCTCATCCATGCCATACCCCTTTTCTCTCACATCTTTCTTTTTCTTTTCCATCTTAAAGTCCTCTTTTGTGTCCTTTCCTTGTCATGCCTTAGTTTTTACTGGCCTCTTCATGTGATTTGCCTTTCTCCCATAACTTACTCATTTTGCATTTTCCTCAGCTCCTTTTACATCCCGTTTAAACCTGGTTGTAAAATCAGACCTAAGTGATACCATCACAAGTGGCCAGTTCTATGGTGTGAATTCACAAAATATACGCAAATTTGTAGGATATTACTACAGACATTCTAGTTTGTGCTTCGCAATGTCTCCTGTTGCCAATTAGAAAAAAATTCTTCACGACGTCTGATCGCAAGTGGTCACTCAAGATGCATGTGGAGACACAGGCCCTTCTATCTTGTTCTCACCCATCTCACATTTTTTCTTCAACTTGTGGTACTTTAGCTGCCAGTATTTGTGTTTGACTAGGCTATGTTGCATTCCGCCTCTGTGTTCTTTGTCAATTCCCCTTACACCTCTATGTTCCTCATTCCACTTTGCTCTGTTTCTCTGTCTGTCTGTCATGTATTTTTTAATGCCTTTGAGACGTGCAAGCCAGGTTCAGCTTGACTTGACAATAAAACATTTGAACTGTGTGTGGAGGGAGATGGGGGGGGGGGGGGGGAGTGATAATGTGACAAGTTCAAGTTCAGTCTTGATGAGGGAGTGAAAAGCCTTCATTTGGCGTTTGGAGAAAAAGATAGGGAGTGAATTGAGAAATATGATAGTGAAAAGGACAAAAATATCAAAGGTTGGGCGTAAAGTCGGCAGTAGACTGCAATCCTGCTTTAAATTACTTTCTCGCAGGCAAATGGTGAGTTTGCGTTTGTGTATATGTGCGTATGTATGCGTGTGTGTGATTGTAAAAATATTACACTATGTTCACTTTTATGACACATGCATATGATAAACTATGCGTATAATAAAAATAAATACAGTAATAATTAAATTATAATTGAAGGCAGAAAATGAAGTAGGTAGGAAGAGGAGGCAGGCGAAGATGTGGAATGAGAATAGTGATGGTGCAACAAAGAGAGGGAAGGAGCAGTGGAGGTGTAATGACCTACTTAGCAAGAAATGGATGCTGTGTTTGGTATGTGCGGTACAGAGAGGAGGAAAAAGATGCATGGAGAGTGATGGTAGGGAGTGAAGGGAGAAAGGATGCAGAGTGTTATTGAAAAAAAGACACGGTGTAATGTAACCACTGAAAGCTTGTGTTATTCACAGCAACGTCCATATTTTACTTTGGTTGTTTTTTTCTGCCAGGTTGTTACATATGTATTGGTCAAAGTTTGTCAGTTGAATCATTAGAACTCTTTTTGTAAAAAAAAAAAAAACTTTGGTAATGAAATGCTCAGGTACAAACTTTTTAATGGTGTTATGAAAGTTAGCTGTTGGGGTCAAACCATTAAGCAATGTGAGTTACAATTAAGGAGCAATAGCTTTAATTGGCTTTGGCTTTTATTCAGTTTAGGGACCTTTAACGCTGCTTGCAGTGTGGTATTTCTTTTGTACTAACAACAACAAGCCATTGATTCAGTTTATCAAGCTTTTTAGGATTCACTGCAAGTGAAAATATTCTGTTTTTATCAACTTGGACATTTTTATATTCTCACTGACAAACCCTGAATTTTTGCCTTGCCCTATTTTCAGTGGATTTCCATAGCTTGTGTTTTCTACATACTGATATGTACACAAGAGTTATTTACACTGGGGATCAAAATTAGAGAACACATTATAGATACTTGATTTATTCTACAATATTATTTTTTCTTGTTCAGAATTTGATAGAATATCAGCTGTGGCTGTACCACTGCTGACAGCATGTTTTTTTAAAAATAACCAAGGCACTTCAATTAAACAGTGAGTAAAATGAGAGAACAGTAACCATTGTGTAAGAAGAGAAGATTTAAACAATGTTTTCTTAGGGTTATAGGATTAGTGCAGAGGCCACTGGACATCACTAGTTTCTCACACTGCTCTGGTTCGATCTTGGTCCATTCTTCTTCAGTCTCTTCCGCAGTTCGCTAACTGTAGTGGGCTTCTTAGACATTACTTTGTTGCTAAGGATTTTCCAGAGGTTCTCTATAGGGTTTAGATCTGGACTCTGGGCTGGCCTTTTTTATTGTTTCAATATTCTTAGCTTTAAGGAACTGCTTGATCCGTCTTGCAGTGTGACAGGAGAGAGAGGAAATGGGGAGAGAGAGGGGAGGGGGGCATGCAGAAAAGGGCCATAGGGCAGAGTCGCACCCACGGCCGCTGCCTCAAGGACCTTCAGCCTCTTTACATGGGGTGACTGCTCTAACCACTCATCCACCGGCCGCCCCTTCCTCCTCCCAATTTAATGGACTTCTTTACACACTTTGGGTTTAATCTTTTCCCAGTCCTACGCCAAACATAGTGTTTCCCATCAGACCTAAATAAATTTAACTTACTTTTAACCCTAAAGTGCACTCTAGAGTCCAGCAGTTTTATTCTTTTTGCTGATGACAGGTTGCAGAGTGGACTCAATTCATAAATGGCCAGACACTGTGTGCCGAGACAGATCCTTGCTCTGTTCAGCACTGAACTGGTGAGCAACTCCAGCTGCAGTGTTGAGCTGATTCCCCATTGAGTTGCATAATCCTGTCCCCTCGTGCACTTGTTTTATGTGGACAACCGGCCTTTTTGAGGGATCTAAATGAAAATGTGTCCTTGTTAAGTTTCAACATTCTTGAAATCACAGACTGTGAACACCCAACCTCTCTCTGATGGTTGAGAGGGTCTTCCCCTTGATCTTCCTCTGGACAACCTGCTGTCTCAGGGTTTCAGTCACTTTAGAGCAGCTGACATCTAAAGTAACCAGGAGAGCTGCCAGATAAATAGGGTGTATTCAACAATTAAGTCAATTGTCACCAGGTGCCAGATAACACCAATAACGGGGAGGGATCTGAAAGTATTCTCAAATTTTGCTCAAAGGTTTTAGTTGAAGTGCCTCGGTTATTTAAGAAAAACATGATGGCACAGCAGTTGTATAGCCACAGCGGATATATCAAATTCTGAACAATAAAGAATAACACCATTTTAGGATAAATCAAGTATTAACAAATTGTTCTCTGATTTCGATATGCAGTGTATATACGTATGTCAGGATTTATATGAAGAGCAGATGAGACCATTTAATTTGTTAGCGAGAAATCATTCCCTATGCAGCACTCTCATTATATAAATACCCTCAATGTTTCACACATTAAAATCAATCGTAGAGGCTTGGATGTTGCGTGTAGGCTGTTAATTAACCAAGGATCACTGCAGCTCTGTTCATCATCAAAAGGTTTTGCATCACATGTAAATATTTGACAGTGCATTGTATATTAGGTAACTAAATAAGTCATTAACTGATTATGTTATCTGAGCAGCTCCATGTGTCACAATATACAAGACATGGAAGCAGCAGGTAGTTTAAAGAGCTGAGGTGAAACAGTAATGTCTTTATAAAGTTTGCAGAATGAAGGAGGAAGTACTTCTGGGGTAAGGTGAGAAATAGGTTTAGCCTCAAGAAATGTTTTGCGTTTTCACAGTGAGGAAGATGGGGAGTGACTTGGCAGCACTGATGGAAGTTGAAAGACAGTTTGAACTTTTGGGTTAGCCAGAAGGGAGAAAGGAGACGAGCCAGAGCAATAGCCAACACATCCGCTGCAGGTGAAGTGGCAGGTGCAGAAAAAATAGTCATGTTAAAAAAAAGGAGCAGAAAAATAAGGCACACTACTAAAAATGTGACATGTGACTTAGAGGACATCCAAGGGATAAATGTCACACAGTTTAATATAAATTTGGGTATAACATTTTACCCAATGTATGACAGATTTGTTGAAAATGCATATTAGTTTCACATAATAGAGGTTAAGCACATTATTTTTTAACAAGACTAAGCGTCTGTGGCCATGCTTCTGCTTCTGTGAAACTGTAATTATGCACTGCAGTGATATTTCCTATAAGTATTTCAGCATTCTCACATCTTGGTTCTCACTTTCTCAGTTAAGTGTTAGTATGCTCACTTTGCTCATAAGCATTAAACACAAAATACAGACAATCCTGATAGGAATGCCATTAGATACGCAGGTATAATTTATCTTAAGGGGGAACATGAATGTCTGTACCAAATTGTGCAGCAATCCATCAAATGGTTGGTGAGGTACTCTAGACCACAAATGTCAGCCTCACGGAAGGACACCCACTTTGAATGTTATCAGCCGACTGAATGGGCATTGCAGTACCAGCAGTTATCACTACCATAGATATGAGGAGGTATGGACCCACTCTATCTACTACTTGGCTCAGTGGGCCATCCTCATCTAATGATGAGCACGATCACCCATCCATCCGTAAAAGATGACGTAGTATGAGGAGAGATAATGGTAGGTAGTTATAAGATGGAAGGATGAACGTCGGGTGGTGGTTGGCTCAAACCAATACGAACAAAGTGTGTGTCCTATGTGGAACCAAAAGTAAACCTTGATTTTTTTTTTTAATTATGCAGGCTATGCAAGTCAACTTTCTAGCATACCGTTCTCAACTAACACCACACATGTAACCATTTCAACCCAAACTACGATCTTTTATTAGACCTGACCAACTAGTTTTGTTGCCTAAACCTAAACAAATAACACTAGTTTTGTTTGTATTCAAAACTCGACTTCCAGTGCATTAAAAGCTAAGCTAACATTAACATGTAATTAGATAACAGCCTTCTTATCCTACTAGTGATAGTCCATTCAATGGAGTGATAGCATTCAAAACAGTTACACCTGAACCAAATTTCGCACCAATCCGTAGTAATAGCTGTTGAGATTTTCCACTCTGGTCCAAAATGGTGGAATACCAGACTGACTTGACATTGCAATTTATAAAGCCATGCTGCTATATTATAAGAATGAGATTATATCAACAGGTCTGTTATGCTCTATGAGGACACTCATAATAAGTTGTCTTCTGAGCCGTGAAGAGACACCTGGATCTTTTTTTGTGCGTTCAAAGCACAAGTATGTATCTCATCGTGAATCAACCTGTATGTGGCATGGCTGGAGGACCATTCAGATTTGTACAGCTTGTGTATCGGATATGTGTGTGTGTTTTTTCACCCATGTCACCTCCAAAGCCCCAAACAGCTTGTATTGCAGTCAAAGACATCTGCTTCCCACTGACTCTAATGGTTGCACTGATGTTTAATACTGTATGAGAGTTAAGAGTGACAGTGGCTGTGGGTGGGTGTGCAGGCATCTGTGCTTGTGTATTTCTTCCTGCGTGTATGTTGTTTTACTGTGCGTGTTTGCGACTTCATCTTAGTGTGTGTTAGACAAAACATGAACATTTTTAAGCTAACCTTTTAAAGCAGCTGGCACTTACAGCTTCTTAAAAAAAAATATGAAAAGGAGGGTGGAGAGAAGAGTGAAGCAGATATCTAAGAAGTAAATTAGAAGGGAATATGTAATGAGTGAATATGCGATGGGAGGAGAAGATGAGGAAAGAAAAGAGATTTGTGAAGCAAAAAAAGAGGTGAAGAGCTAGGCGATGGGAGGGGGGGTGGAGAGGACACGTGAGAAAAGAACAGGAGTGGTGGGAAGTGAAACGAGACGGAGGGAAGGAGGTGGCTATGTGTGGATAGGAAGAGAGGAGAGGAAAATTAGAGTGTTCGGAGTGGGAGTTGAGGCAAGGCAGAATGAGTGATAATTGATAGAAAATTCAGATAGTGAAAAAAGGGAGAAAATGAAAAGGAGGAAAAACCGCAGAGCAGCAGAGATCCTCTATTGCTCATTAGGGTCCTTATACCTCTGTCTGGAGTGTGTGCACTCACACTTACACACACTGAGAGGATTGAAAGGAGAAGCTAATTTAGTCGGGTATCAAAAAATGAGCCTTTTGATGAAAGGCAACGAGGAACTTAATGGAAGGCTTGTGTGTGCTACTGTGTGTGTGTGTTACCCCCTTAGAGTGTCAAAGTAGTTAGTAGTTGGTCATAAATAGGGTTTTGTTATGAAGGACACGTACATGTAAACCTTTTTTAGGGCCTTGGCCTGTAATTGCAACTGCTGACTGTCTAAGATGCCAAAAAAGATAATGATTAGAGGAATATGGAGGACAGAAGGAAAAACAAACAGTCAGAGCAAGGAAGGGTTAGGGTTAGAAGAGAGAGAAAGAAAGGAAAGAGTTTAAATGAAGTAGGAAAATAAAGCTGGGGATGCCCTAGAGACAGAGTGGGAGGAAAAGGGAGAGTAAGGTGGATAATGGTTTTGTGGGATGAAAAATAAGAGCCTGTACAGAGACAGGAAATGAAGGTGAAATTGAAAGGATGGGAGAAAAATTGAAATAGAAGAAGAGGGCTCGAGTGGTTGTATTTTGGATTCAGGTACGTGAGCGATGGTTATGGACTGCCAGGCAAGCTTTGGACAAGCACATGTCGAACACAGCCACAGATAACAACAGGTCAGCAAAACCTGAAAGGTTGTGAAAACAGCGGCCAGTCCGGACATTATTTAAACATCTGTATATACCCACATTTTACATAGGAAGTACCTCATGTATAGATGTCATGGTTGGTTAGGATTTGTTTTCTTTTCCATTATAAAGCCTAGGACAGAAATTAATGACAGAATATAAACTTAATTGACTGACAGGGTTTTGAAATCGCACCAAAATTGAGCTCACAAGGGTGTCCTTTCACATATCACTAAGGTGAAAAAGTTAACTCTGTAAATGAAATTGGATTGGTCACGGCTCTTTTGTTTCCAGCTTTGGGAATGACTTATGGAGGTTTGGAGACGACGAGGAATGACTTTTAATTAAAGCGAGACCAATACACCCGGCTGTCACTGTATTGGTCACCAGTCAGGACACCTGATGATATCTGTCTCCAGGCTAGTGGAGCCAGTTAATTCACAGGGGAGGTCTGAGTAGTGATTTAAAATCCACGCTTTTGTGTGTGGTAGTGAAGTGTGAGAAGGGTTTCTGCACTGATCCTCTACAGGCATCGGTTCTCTAATCAATGTAATAGGTGTTCAATATAAAAGCAGATCAATGTTTAGGCTACCCTTGCTAAGAGCTAATAGGATCACTTGAGGGACCTTTTGGTGTGTTGGATAATCCAGTAGGAAGGGACAGATGATCAACAGGAAGCACTTTGGTCACTGAGGAAAAAAAACATGGGCATGGATGCACAAATTACACATATTTACACTATGTACAGATTTCTACCAGTTACGTCTCCTACTTAACCTAGTCGATGGTCAACAGTGACTCCCATCTATTGGCTAGCTTTATGAGCTCATCAGTTGAGTCAAACCAATGATATTGCATAACTTAATCACTGACATTCGATCCAGGCTATCTCAACCTCTAAAGACAATTGACTTTGCGGATATGAGAGGATTTTATAGGACACTATAGGTGCGTGGGCTTCTTAAGTGACATGCTAATTCTCAATAGCTACAAAAGGAGTTATTATTCCAATTCTTGCATAGCACAGATGATCTATCTTTTTTTGTCCAGGAGTTCAAACAGTAGGTAATATCAGTTTCACAAGGACTTGCTGTACTGCAGTATACTCCCTTTCAAGTCAAGAAAAAAAACAATACCAGAACACTGGAAAAGATATCACTGTTTTTGAGAAGGTGTCAAACCTTCACACAAGCTGAAATGTGGATTTCTATACATTGTGCAAAATGTACATGCTCTAGAACACTAGCCATATAGGAATCATAAAGTTGTTTGTATTATATGTGCTATTTCCTCAGTAGCGGGTCTGTAGAGTGTGCACATTTTATTTGATTTAGTTGAATATCAAGTTTATTTTTTGGATACATTCATGGAAATTGAACTAGGGTTTCAAAGCATCTGTTTTGAGTAGATGTGAGTATAAAACGCAAAGTTGAGAAAATGTGTAATTGTAAAACAACAGCCTATTAGTCTTTTCCATGGTTGGCTCAATTTTGTCCACTTCCTGTACTGCATACAAGCATTTGCTCTTGTTCTTCTTGCAGTATATAACAAATTCCCTTGATTCACACATTGGTTTTACTTTCCTATCCCATTGGAAGCTTTAAGATTAATTTTTCCAGACAAGAACTTGTAATTTGGCATCAGAAAATACAAATACAAATCATTGGAACATCAGTCCTATTGGTGTGTTATAAAAAAAAGACCTTTTGAATCCCAGCTGAAATGAAATAGAAGATCGATTTCCCGATTGAAATTGTGGTGGACACACTAGCTCAAGGGGCATGCAACAACATGCCCAGACCAGATTTTAATTTGGCATGTTGCAGTTACATGATACAGACAAGCCTCCTAGTCAACTGAGACAGCAGGACACCCAGTTTTGAAGGGCATGAGTAATTCAATTCTGGAAATGGACAGATTTTTTAGGGGCTGCCCATAAACTGTCACCAAATTCCTTGGGAGTCAACCCACTTACACATTTAGCCCTGGAAGGAAAAAGTAGGAACATGCTTCTGAGAAACTGAGTCATTAAAGCTAGTGACCAAGTTGTGAAGTTTGCAACAGTTTCTGTGTCAAATGATTTAATGTGTTCTGCCATTTGACCTCCTACCTTGATGTGTTTTTTTTCTCATATGAACTCCAGACAATGTGCAACAAATCAGGTCTGGACATTGTACAAAGTTTTTCTTTCACGCATGTAACACATAGCAGGAGATTATCTGTGTCAGATGCGTTTACTGGAAACACTCCTTGTCAACCAAGGGGTAGCCTGGGTAGAGCGTGTGGGTCATAAACAACCAAGTCTCTTGCCTTTCCTTGAAATTTGTCTGAAGATTTTGGCGCCTGCCCTCACTGACAGAAGTTCCAGAATCTCTCCTGTCCAGTTGGATATTTTCATTGCCATCTTTGTGGAAATGACCTTTTTTTCGACACATCCTGTTGTTTGTCTCTTGCGGTTTTGAGCGAGCTACATAAAGGAAATGGATAAACTCTCTGGACAGTGACCTGCTTTATTCACACATGGGCTGAATTGGAGATCACTTTGACTAAGTACTAGGGAGCTGGCAGGGTAAAGTCCATTTAATGTCCAATCTAACTGATTCTGGTTCTAACATACAGCTCCTTGGGGTTATGTCTACAAAATGTAATATTGCAGTGCATGTGTGAAAGGGGCTTAATACTGTTCATAGGGGCTGAGAGTGTGACTTTGACTTATTCTGTAGCTGGCAATATACCTAGACCCTATGAAAAGGCACAAAAGAACAACTCCATAAATATTTCGTGACGCTGATTCTGAAGCACTAGTTTTGAGGCATCAAGTTTTGCTTGCCAAAAATAATTACCAGAAAACAAACTTTATTCTTTCTGTCCTCACTTCTGTCCTCTGTCCCGCTTTCCTCACCTCTCATTTCACCCTGCAACTGTTCTCCCTGCCTCGATTCATCCACACAGATCGACTTCAAACATTAACATGGCACTTATATTCTCTCCTTTCCCCATCTCTGTGTGTTATTCTGTCTCTTTCCCTTTATTACTCTCTTTACCTCTCCGTGCCTCTGCCTCTCTGTCTGCTCCTCTGCCTCTCTAATTGGTACGCTATCAGTCGGAGTGCAGATATTGCTGTCACTTTCTGTCTTTGTGCTTCATACAGACAGTGCATGTTGTCTTGCTCTTTCCTCTCTATACATTAGCTTGAAGTGCATTGTGTGTTTTCTCTTTCAACTTCATACACAAACTGACAACAAAAAGGGAAAATTAAACTAGCTAGAAGCAGGAATCACAGTTGGATGTAAGTCAGTGAAAGGGTGAAAGGTTAGGGAGGGGGAGCTCGAGATAAATGAGGCTTGGTGGAGGAGTCTGTACAGTGGGCATACAGAGGAAAATGGATTGGAGAAATGGACTTAATGGTTAATGCCTTGGAGATTTTTCAGTATTATTACAAAAGCAATCTAGCTGTGAAATCTGGTCCAGGGTCCACTTAAGGAGCTGGAGGATTCGGGCCATTAACATGTTACAGCTCCTAAATGAGTTGCTGGAAACAACCTAAGAATCATAATCAAGGTTAGTTGTTATTTTTTTTTAAATGTGATAAAACATTTGAAAACACGTTATATCAACATGCTACTATGTTTGGTGAGACAGTGAGTCATTTAATCATCTGAACCTCACTGATGCTCCAGTATGAATCTGACCGGGCTGAATTTTCAGTTGGATATTCGCAGACTTTAACACACAGTAAAAACTTGAGTGTTTAAGATATATTCCCGCTTTGTGAGATAAAGTAGAGTGAGCACTGTGTCTCATCACTGAAGCTAATATGAACTGTGATATGAATGCAGAGACATTCTGGCTTAAGAGTCCTGAATGAACCCAAATAATGTAGGTCAACCAAAGAGAATGTCAAAATGTATAATGGAGCTCGAGATCTGTTTTTCAGTTGATACCTCAGAGCAAAAAAAGCCATACAGTCACCTTAAAACTGCACTAATCAATATTTATATAATAACAATAGATCAAGAATGTATAATGAGTAAATGGTCGCTCAAAGCAAGGAACCCACAGAGAATTACCATCCAGCTCTGACTCCATCCTCCAGCATGACTCCCAATGAATTCTAATGTGGCTTTGTGTCTGCTGGATGTGTAAAAAGGCAATATTTTTCTGACACCTTACCATAACACCATAACAACTTGATACGTCAGTTGGCATTGTATGTTTCTGTACACAACGGACACATTACGCTTGATGTTTTAGAACTTTTGAAACCGGTTGCCCTACTCATCCTCTTGGTGCCACTTTTTGATTTATAGAGATGCTCTATGGCCACCATAAATATGTGGGTAACATTGATAATTAAAACAAAAACTACTTGGTTAGGTTTAAGAATGTCTGCGGTTAAAATAAGTAAATTTATTACATAACTTAACTTGACCTTGGTTCCTGTCCCGTGTGACAGTGCATTGTGTTTGTCCACCCATCCACCCCGGCCTACTCCATACTCAATTTGCTCGTTATAGTACATGTCTTGCCTGATATTAGACAGAATTGTCAACTAATTACACTTCATTTCCATCTTCATTCTGACATTTCCTGCAGTCACAAGAGAATTCTGTTCCAAGCCAGCTAACTTCTGCTTTAGCACTATTCTAACTTGAGTTTGAGTTCAATAATTCATAATTCTTCTTGACTTTTGAATCAATGAGATTTAGACAGCGAAACAAGTAATTTTGCACTGGTTATAACGCTCAAAATAATTTATTCAGTGTTTTACAGCCACAACAGCAGGACTCCAGACTGCAACTAAATGGTAGCATTTTGCAACTAAAATTTGAGATTGTGCGACTAATTATTACATCTGGGTGGCGCTCATTGGCTCGTGTGTGGTTTCTACCGAGAAAACGGCGGTTTCATGTCAAGATGCCAGACAAAGTGGCTAAACAGCAACAGAGTGACAGGAAAAATAAGTAAGCAGTGTAAGAAGATGGTGCCGTCAGCACAGTAATGAATGTTCTTTATCATTTGAAATGTGTGAAGAAGTTGCATGTTCGTTGATTCATACTGTATGTAACCTATCTATTATTAGGAGTTAAAGGACGGAAGGAAGGACATTGAAGTTGATGAGCCATTTTGATGAATACTTTGAAATTAAATTCCTTCTCTTATGGCTAAAGAGAGCCATTTCTCTTGTTCATATATAATTCACAGCGTTGAGTGTGATATTTATCCCCATGATAAATAGTAAGGCTCTGCGATTAAATGCGCACATATTTCACATATCTAGTTATCTCCCAACTGTTAGCAAAATGTCAGAATAAAAAAAAGTGTTAAACTGTTTTTTCCCCACTAAAATAAACATGTAAATACACTTTCAGGGCACTCACTTTTTTGCAAATATTCTCTTGCCTTAGTACACGCATAGTCAACAACATGGTCAAGTGAAACTCTGCAACTCCACTTTTCATGCTGTTGGCATTTTCTTTTTTACTTTTCACTGTGTGCTCAGTTTGTTTTATGTCTTGGGCCTCTGAAACCCATCCAGAGGCCATTTTGACTCTTTTGAAAATATATGCATCAATGGGGACGTCACAAAGCAGAATGGGGGTTTCTGGCGCAACTTTGCATAATTTCAAGATACACGGAGAAACACTGGCACTATATGGATACAACATTATTGTTATAACTAACATATTGTACATATGTTAGACAAAAACCTCATTAGTGGGAAAATTGAGTGGGAAAGTTATATCATTTTTTTGATAAATCTTTCTCTATTTAAAACTGCAATAGCAGCATGGGCAGGGAGGATTTATAATGTGCCTATGGCAGACCAGTGCTCTTTCATACAATTTTAGAGGTATGCACCGCTGATCTTCTGAGTGATGTACATCAAACACTGAGAAATGGAAGGAGGATGTCGACAGCAAATGATGACAGATAAGAACCAGGAATATGGAGGAAAGACTGACTATTATAATAGACTTGAATACAATGTAGTAATGAGTAAAAGGGGTGAACCACTGAGAATCCATTAAATGACAGTTGTGTTGTAGTAATTCTTAATATAAATAAGCTAATAATGAACCATAAAGCCTGACTTGAGCTTGTGAATGCTGGTTTATTATAGAGTACCGGATGATAGAGGACGCCTGCCGCCTGCATGTATATGTCTGTGAGGCCATTTCAGTGCATTTTGAACTTAAGTTATTAGTATGTATGGCTATTCAGAGAGCATGAGAAAAAGGGAAGTAAGACGAAGAGAAACAATGAAAGGAGAGACTGTGAGAGAAGAAAGTGGGGTTTCCGTGTTAGACAGTGCCCTGGGCTGAAAGAAGCTGACACCTGGACTTCAATTATTAAAATAGTACTTGGCTTTTCATTCAATTCTTCCTGTACAGTATATATATCTCCTCTCTCTATCTGGCTGAAAGATCTTTAGGGGCACTGCTCGGGTATAAGGTGTGTGTGTGTGCATGCGTGCGTGTGCGTATGCGTGTGCATGCGTGCGTGCGTGCATGCGAGACATAAAGGCACTTTCTCATCTCTGTGGGGTGTTCTGGCACCATTCATCTCATCTATATGACCCAAGGCCAAAATTAATATACTTTATATTCACAAAGGCACATTCACAAAAGCACAACATAAAAGTGCATTAGCACACAGTAGACAAACGTAAATATGGAAATTCTTCCAAACAACCGTAATAAGCAAATAGTGATCAAAACAATATTTTGTTCATTGGACTGTATTGTTTGAAATTCTCTCACATGGTAGATCAAGTGAGATTCAGTTTTACTATAAACCTTAAGGCCATGGAGGACGCACTGAACGCCCACTGGAATACAATTTTTACAGTTTTTTTTTATTTGTTTTCCCCTGCAAAACAACCTTCATCTGAGTGGTTTCAATAACTGAGGCTCCACTGTGCTAGTTTTGTGGGTTCCAGTTCGACTACGTATCCCATTTTATATGTTTGTGCAGTAAAGTGTAACAGCAAACATCTGTCTTGCTGCTGGTTTGATTAGTCTCCGAACACAAGCAGGATAACATTGTTTACAGTCAGGAATTTGATTTAGAATGATATTGGCCCATATTTAAGGGCAAAATGTTTTCTTTTTGGATGTTTGTGTGTGCATGTGTAGTTACTGCACGTCTGTGTGCCGCATTGCTATGCAATGACTTTTAAAGTATGTATAGTCATGCAAATGTGTTCCTTTTATTGCTGTTTCTTTGTCTGGATCCAGAGACTCTGTAATCTTACCTCAGTCTTATAGATGTCTGTGGGTGTATTTAGAGATGTTCCGTTCAGGCCTATCAGAGTTCTTTTGTGATGCAACTGACGCCAAAGTGCAATACAGTCTAATCAAATGTCTTTTGCTAACAAACAATTCCAGTACATTCAGTGTCTTTATTTACAAAGATCCATATTTCTAGTATTAGAACAAGAACATCACCACATTGGCCGACTGAGCACTTATCCCAATTAGGTATTTCATGCCATTGTGAATATCTGATCCAGGATCAACGATTGTGTTCTATTAACTATTCAAGTTGAGAGATTGCTATTATGAGAGCCTGCAAAAGCCTCTACTTACCTTTTATGATTACCCATTTCAAAAGTGAGTCCTTACATCTTATGTATTGCGTTCTCTTTGATTTGGCATTTTACCTTTTAAAGTACTCAATTCCTTAGGTCTGCAGCTTGAAGAATCAGATTAGACATTTTTTTTTCTTCTCAAACCTAGTAAAAATGCCTACTAGAAACAACATAGCAATTACCCTCACCATCTGGCCTTGACACAGGAATGCAGCCAAATGACCTCTGTAGTGTGTATATACAGCCACACAAGTGGGTGAGCAGCCATGTAACCATCGGCTGTTTACAAAAGCCTGTTAGACTGTTATGTCGTTTTCTCATATGAACCTTTGACATGTCCGGTGAATCAGGTTTGGACATTGTTGAAGGATCCCTGTGTGTCCCATTCAAACATGTAGCACACAACTATCTCAGATGAGTTCTCACTTATTGTGATTACACTCTTCTGTTAAGGCGAAGGTGGCTCTGAGCAGAGTATATAGGAGGCAGGACATGGCGTGAAATACACCTTGATCAATATTGGCGTCGGCCAAGATGTCCCTGAAGTTCTCTCCAGTTATAAATTTTCTTGCGGTCTTGTGTAAATCACCCTTCGTCTTCATCTCTGGATCTTTGTTTTCTTCTGGTTTCTTCCATCAACGTGCTTACCCGCGCGCTGTGAATTCTCCAGCCAGTGACCTGCTCTTTTCACACATGGGCTCAATCTGACATCACACAGACCTTGTAGGGAGCTGGCAGGGTACGTCCATTTGATGTCAGATCGAGTCATTCAGACATTTGTATTCTAACATATCAAAAATACCATTCAAGTTTGTTTTAATATAATTTGTGGCCAATACAGATCGTCACCCGATCAGTCCCTAGTGGGCATGGAAAGCTCTCAGATGTGAAACTGTTGGGTAGCCCTAATGATTTAAAAACTTTAAGGGAAGTAGGTAAGGGAACAGAAATGCCTTTGAGAAGCTTATTGATCATTTCCCTTTTATCACTTAAAGTTGTTCTGGACAAAAATGCCTAAACTGTGTTATTATTCAGCTGGAATTTGCGGAAAATATTTTTGATGCTAAATCAACTTGTATGGATGAATAGACTGAATAAGTAAAAGCCAAGAACAACATCAGCAACAGTTTTGTGAGCAATGTTTGGTGTTTTACCATATATTCACCCTTGGGGATGTTGCGGTTTGATATTAAATAACAATGTGCAAAGAAACCCTGGGCAGCTGTTGGATAGCCACTTTGTCACTTTAACACAGCAGTCAAGGCTAACAGCTGCATCGGTCTTGTGTACATGCTTAGCCTGCGGTGTAAACTAGAGAACTGCTGCAAAATATGGTTTGTTGAGTGCAGATTTTCATAAAGGGCATTTGCACAGACGAGGGCTGGCAACTGCCTCGAGACTCCTGTGGAGAAAAAGTGCCCCAGGGATGGTCAATCATGGCTCAAAAACAATGTTGGATGTTTCTTTCATGAATTCAAGTTAACAAACAAAGCAACAACAAAGAAAAGGAGAAATCGAGTGATTACATTCATAAAGGTTTTACACTGCCATTATAACCCAATTTCCTGTGTCCTCGTGGCAGATTTATTCTGAGGCCTCATTTACAAAATACAACATTTCAAGGGTTTTTTAATTAATCTAAATGTATCTGTTTGCAGTAAGCTGTTTCACCTTGGTGATTGCACAGACAATATTATATTATTCTGAAAGTGGTGGGAAAGTGCCCTCCTGTAGAGATCACTGTTGCATTCAAATCTATTTAGAATACTGTCCTTGCATAAAATCTAGTAGTCCTTGCTCAATATTTACTAGAAACTCATTCTGTCCCCAAAAACAACCTTTGGTTAAGCACAGCTGTTGAGGCTTGCTAATAATAAATTGCAATGGCACAATAACAGTTTTCTCTGACACAAGATTCAATATTCAAGAAGCTTTATTTATCCCGAGGGAAATTATTGTGCAACAGTTTCAATACAAAGGTGGGAAAGGGTCGGAGTAACAATAAGCATAAACATAAATCAAATCAAAATAAAGATGACATAAGGTAAATCAAACAATAACTAAATGTGACAGAGTGCAACGGACATTGTGGTTAAACGTAGGTGTATACAATATACAACAATACACACTGTGCAGCTTAGCAGCAATTGAAATAAGATAAGTACAAACTAAATAAGTGATAAGGAATGATAATTGCAACAGTGTTAAAAATTTAGCAGCATTTCTTACAGAACTAAGTTACAGTTAAGTACAGGGAAGTGTAGCAGCATTTCTTACTGAAGTAAGTTACAGTACAACTAAATAAAGTGATGCAGTGATGATATAAAGTGACAAAGTGACATTTTCTCAGGACACAGTGTCTCCACTGTTCCTTACCTGACCGGGGGGAGATGAATTATAGAGTTTGATGGCCACCGGAAGAAAAGACTTCCTCCGGCATTCAGTGTTACACCGGGGGAGAATGAGTCTATGGCTGAAGGTGCTTCTGCTGGAGGTCAGCAGCTGGTGGAGAGGGTGAGAGTTGTTGTCCAGGATGCTGTGCAGTTTAGACAGCATCCTTCTCTCAGACATTGCCACCAAAGAGTCCAGTTGGACCCCCAGGACGGAGCCAGCCTTCCTGATGATCTTACTGATCCTCTTGGCGTCTGCTGCCCTCAGTCTGCTGCACAACAGCAAAGAAGATGGCACTGGCTACCACCGACTGTTAGAACATCCTCAGCATGGTGTTACATACATTGAATGACCAGAGCCTCCTCAGGAAATGGAGACGACTCTGGCCCTTCTTGTAAACAGCCTCAGTGTTCTTGGACCAGTCCAGTTTGTATCCTATACTCCAAGTATACTCCAAGGTATTTGTAGTCCTGGACAACATCCGATGACACGATTTAAAAACAAAGATTAAGTATGCATTCATAATATTCAACCTCTGTAAATTGAATTATTATTGCCTTTAATCAATATCTTTTTAAAGTTCCACTATTTGGTGCACGCAGGTGTCAATTTTTAAACCTAACTAGTTATTCCTGCTTATTTGTTATATGTTGGCCACAATGAGAGAAGCCGCGTTGAATTTCATTGTACCGGAATATAACACAGTAAAGACCATTGTGATTCTGATTAAAATCTAAAGGGTTTTCTATTGTCGTAATGTTCTTCAAATAAACCTGAGCTACTCTTGAATTAAAAACAAATGTATTCTATGCATAGCAGTTATTGCAGAGTTATATTCAGACTTGTTCACATGCACATCAGAAAGTGCAAGTGTGGAGCATTTAAATCTATTTCAGTGACACTTAAAGTGCTGAAGATCAGCCTTAAGCCTTTTGAAATCAAAAGGGAGTGCCATGCTTTATGAAAATCACACCCTGCAAATCGGGGCATATTGCACATGTGTAGAGGCAGTGTGTGGGCAGTAATACTCGTGACAATTTCCTCTGCTGCAGCACCTCTTTCATTTACAGCTTTATGTAGGCAATCTCTTTCAACTCAGCCTCCATAAAAGAAAAGAAATAAAAAAAAGATGACACCTTTTTGTAAAGAATATTTCTATGAATAAAGCCGTGTTTTAAATATTGCGTGTGTGCGTGTGCGTGTGTGTTTGATGCTTTAACAGCTACAGGACAATAACATGGTTTTACAGCTACCTGGTTGTGTGGTCCATATACTGCAAGCCATTTGTCACAAACAATAATTTTGTAGCATATTTTGCGGAAATGCTTTATGCAGAGAATTAAACTGTTTTTTTTTATCATTTCAAGCCATCCGATATGTACAAAGTTGCGCTGAAGAAAAAAAAAAATCACTTTAGATAAAATGGAGGGTTGTAAAGAACAAACGTATAATGAAAAAATATTGTGGGTCATAAATGTTGCCAGCTCTGACTATCTACATTGTCTGAAAATATTACCAGCATATCATAAGTGTGGCACAATATTGTTATAATTATAATTTCTACTCATCTTTCTCTTCCAGCCCTTGAGGGGCTCCATATGTTGCAGTGTTGGACAGTCCTCACTCTCCTCTTCACATCTCCTATCCTCCCTCTCTGCTCTCTTGCCAAGTGGTTTGAAACAGACCAGCATTCCTGCTTCTCATCTCATGCTTATTTTCTCCCCTCTCATCTCCTTATTTTGCTCTTATCTTCTAACTGCAATTGTGTTCCGAGTGTAGGTTAATTTCCAATTATGTTTTAGGCTTCTAACAATGACATTTTGCGTTGTCCAAATTACAACCCACTAACAAGTTATTAAAGGTCCAAGTTCCTACTTGTGTTGGGTTTCTACTAGACCATGAGAACATGCTTTAATGTCCAGAAACACATTATTTTCTCATACTATCTGTATGAGAAACGTATATACAGTACCTGTATTCACCCTCTGTCTGAAATGCTTCGATTAAACACCTCTCTCTTCAAGCCCCCACATCTGTGCTCACTGTGTTTCTGCACCGTCATTGCAGCCGGGGAATGACTGTAACAGCACTGTAGCTGTTACTATAGCTGTGATATCACTACAGTACAGAAATCCTGACGGCTCATTTAAAGACACAGTTTCTGAATACTCTGTGGATTGAGCGTTTTCATACTTTATTTATAAAGCACCATGACCTGCTTAAAAATAAATAAATAAAAAGATGTGTAAATCTCCTTTTTTATTATACAGGACCTTTTTAAAACAAGTATGGAATGAAATATCCTGCGCAACTACACTGAATTATTGATCCGAATAGTTGGCCCCAAATCGTTCAGTGTGTTCAGGGTCAGGTCTTTTGGTTTTTGGTTAATAACTCTGGATTGGTTAAGAATTAACATGGACCTTTTTGGTAGTAGAAAGAGCTTTATTTTGATATTATGAATTTTTGTCCAAAATGTCACTTACTCCCCTCTGGTTCTCACCCCTCATCATGCAGATTTTAGGTGACTTGCACTTTCCCCTCTTTATTTTACTGGTCAAAGTAGTTGTTGATAAGAAAGACTTAAAAACGTGTGACAAAGGCCGAGGGCTCGATTTCAACCTTGGCAAATTTAGCCACCTGTATCACTGACTTTCACTTTTGGTGCATGACTGGTCTGTCTCTCTGTGACCTCTCAAGTGATGGGTACATGCCCAGGACAGTTGAACCCATACCCATGTAGCTCAGGCAGTGAGTTGCCATTACTCGTGCCGTTATTTTGTCCTAAGTGCCGTGAATAGAACTTATCATTAAGGAAAAGCAGTTGCTCATAATTGACACAAATTTCATCCAAAACAAATGGACTCTAGAGGCTGAGACAATAATAGTCACAATGAAAAGACTAAATTTACTTAAATTGATAAATTGTGCAAGTGTATTTCCTTTCCAACTGCAGCATAATATATGTTAATAAAATCCACAGGAATACTGTTTATCTTGATATAATTTTACACTGCTCTGCCTCCAAAATTATATCTGCTCCTTATTAATGAACAATTATTTATTGCAATATGCAGACTTTCTCCTCAGAATGTTAAGTAAAACAAAATAATTTGAACATTTGTTTTTGCAGTTAATCTGTAAAAGACATGTTTCTGTTCTGAAGTCCTTTACACCTTTGCTCCTCTGTTCTGCTCTTGCCAGGTCTTCCGAAGCGGTGAAGGCATGGGCATCCGCCTGGACAGTGCCTCAGCCTTCCAGGGTGCTGTCATTTCGCCCCACTATGACTCCCTGCTGGTAAAAGTCATCGCCAGCGGGAAGGACCTGCAGACAGCGGCTTCCAAGATGAGCCGAGCCCTGGCTGAGTTCAGAGTGCGCGGGGTCAAGGTAGGACATCCAGCCATGTGTGTTTGATGCTGCTGGTGCATTGTGTGCATCTTTCCCCCCTGCTTTGAAAACTGTGAAAACTCAGAATATTTGACATAAGAGATACTTTGACAGCAGAGATGTGGATCTCAAGCCATTCAAGCCAGTCTAGCATGGTTAATGGTGTGATGCAGTGAAAACTGGAGTCGTGAAGTGAGAGAGTACAACAGGTAACTGTCAAGTGTGGCTTCCATCTCTGTGAGTTGACTCTGTGCTCATGCGTTTTTCATGGTTTTCATACTGAAAACATGCTCTGTCCATCTAAACGGTCTTACAAACTGAAAGTTCTCAGATGAGAAATCTCAGATGGTTTTTTTTGTTGTAGACTATGGATTAACCCTGAGCAATGTCCACAAAAACCTTGAAGCATTTAATTTCAAGGTGAAGCAAGCACAGACAGTTATCAAGGTGAATACGTCTTCTGAGCAGTTGAGTCTTTCCATGCAGAAAGGAAATAAAGCTGGAAGGCAAGTAAATCATTCTTAAAAAAAATAACTTTTGTAGCAGCTGAGTGAAAAGATACATTCAAGTCATTTAGTCTCAATTAAGTCTTATTCAAAGTTGAAATGCCATTGATTGCTTTTTAAACTGTTTTCTTTGTAAATCAATTAGCAGTGTCAGAAAATGATGCACTGATGTTTATGTTGTTGCAAAACTCCATTAAAGAAAAGCACTTAATGTCCTTCTTCTGTTGTGTTACAACATGAACTGAGAATAAATGTGAATAGTGGTTAATGTGAATTAATTTGTTCGTTTGGAAGTGTGACTTCACACACAAGCGTCTGCATTAGATGCACAGGGCTTTCAACTGCTCGACCACAGTGTAGGAAGGAAAACCCTTTTAGTTTGCGTAGGTAGCAGGTCAGAGCAGATGGTTGGATCAGACAAACACAGGACCTTCACTCAGGAGGCCGCTGTTCTTGTCTCGTGTGAAGCCAAAAGTCAACGTTGACTTATTTTAACGTATGTTATGTCCGTAGTTTACTACGTAGATATTAACTAATGTCACGTATGTAAGTTACATAACAGTATATATTGGAGATAAAATCAGAAAACAAAGCATTAATACTTGATTTTGAAATATTGTTATTATTTAATGTTCAAAATTTGATAGAATATCCACTTTGGCTATACCACTGTTGTCCTAGCATGATTTTTTTTTTTAAATAACCAAGGCACTTCAACAAAAAACCTTTATTTTGTCAATAAAACAGTGAGCAAAATTAAAGAACAGTGACCTTTGTGTCAGAAGAGAAGACTTAAATAATGTTTTTTTAGGGCTATAGGATTCAAATGACCTCAGCACAGACCTTCCAGGAGCATGTCGTGTGGACAGAGGAGAACTGGTCCAGAGTGCACTATTTGTCTGATGGGAAACATCATGTTCGGGGTAGGACTGGGCAAAGACTGAACC
Organism: Echiichthys vipera; assembly: GCF_963691815.1. Classification (NCBI taxonomy): domain Eukaryota; kingdom Metazoa; phylum Chordata; class Actinopteri; order Perciformes; family Trachinidae; genus Echiichthys; species Echiichthys vipera. Next base: position 14,063,545 of record NC_139847.1, on the reverse strand, counting down.
CAAAGTGTGTAAAGGAGTAGGTTAAATTTGGAGGAGGAAGTGTCATGGTTTGGGGGATGTTTTCTGCAGCAGGAGTTGTACAGCTACATGGCAGCATGAATGCAAATGTTAATGTGAACCTCCTTCAGCAACATGCAATACCTTCACTGCAATTGTCTCCCAATCAGCTGCAATTTTCATTCATTACAATGCCCTCTGTCACACTGCAAAACAGGTTAAGCAGTTCCTTGAAGCTAAGAACATTGAAACAATAGAAAAGGCCAGCCCAGAGTCCAGATCTAAACCCCATAGAGAATCTCTGGAAAATCCTTAGCAACAAAGTAATGTCAAAGAAACCCACTACAGTTACTGTACTGTGGAAGAGACTGAGTCAGAATGGATCAAGATCAAACCAGAGCCATGTGAGAAACTAGTGATGTCCCGGGGGTGCAGATGTGCTGAAGTCATTCAAAGCAAGGGCCTCGACACTTCCTATTTTAAATTTTGAATCCTACAGCCCTAAGAATACATTGTTTAAATCTTCTCTTCTGACACAAAGGTCACTGTTCTTTCATTTTGCTCACTGTTTTATTGACAAAATAAAGGTTTTTGCTGAAGTGCCTTGGTTATTTCAACATGCTACAGCATGCAACAGTGGTATAGCCCCAGTGGATATTCTATCAAATTCTGAACAATCAAAAATAACAGGATTTCAGAATAAATTAAGTATAAATAACCTGAACACTGTAACCAGTGTATATATGCACTTAGGCTATTTATACTATATATTATGTAACTGAGTCAGTGGTTTAATTTGTAAGATTATGCTTGGCTGGATTTCATACAGGGATTTCTGTAGCTGATGGAACTGAACATTCTATCTGCTTAGACGTAGTAATTCCTCTCTGTTTTGAATTAGTCATGATGAGGTGAAATTGCGAGTGAAATTAGTCTTCTCATCTCTAATTTCTCGTTTCACTTGGAGTGCACTTTACAAACTATCACCACAGATTTAATAGATTAATTTACCCTTCTGATAGAGTGAGAAAGTGTTTGATCTTGGCCCAGACTTGATGAGCTTGTGGACTCTGTCCTTGGTCCGTTTTGCTGTGGATTATGTAAACACACACTGGGAAGTCAACCTAATGTACCTTTCCTACAGTGACTGAAATCATTCTGTGCAAAGACAGAAGCTGTTTCACATTGAATATAAGAGGTTTTTTTTGTTTTTAGTAAGAACAAAATGGCCAATGAAGACGGCGTGTGATAAGAAAGCTTTGTACCACATTAACACCAACAGAGAACAGTACATTGATGCGAAGAACACTGGGTAACTGTTACAAGGTCTTGAATTAAACATGTTTCTCTTAAGACCGCAGGGGGCTCACTGAAACCATGGCTTCTCTTTTCAAAGACTTGAAATTTGAGCAAACCTGGCTGCGTTTTCTTGTATTCTGACTTCATTGAATTTAAAGTCTGCCGGTTGTGTAGAGGCGGTTTAATATCCCAGAGTTAAATAATTTAAGTCCTTGCCAACAGATTGTCTCACAGGCAAGGCCATTCTCATCCAAGTTCACACATTTGCACACACATAGACCCTGTACTTTACTTTGTTTGAGTCACAGATTAAGACACAGAGATTGACTTCCCCAACGTTTTTAAGTTTTAGTTATTGTAGACCACAGAAGCACCATGATGTATTGTCCTTGCAAGAAATATTTTCACCCTGGTCTTCCTCACCATCGGAGATGACTAGAACAGAACTAATGAATGTCATCCACTGCTGGAGGTATTTAGTTTTCTGCTGCCTAAAAAAGCTTTTTGCTGAAATCAATAGCTTGAGCTGTGATGTCAGTTTGACATGGGCATCCTAGGTTATTCAGTGATTCATTCCTCAATTTCCATACTGTTATCTGTCCTAGAAGCTAATTAATTTCATTTAGCTGATATCTTATCAGCATACACAGTTGGCTAAATTGAGTCTCAAGGATCCAGTGAATCTCATGTCCCTGCAACATGAATACACTCATAGGTTTAAAAGTGACCTATGAAAATGTCTAGAACAATTGTGGTTTAATGTTTGTGTTTAGGAGTGAGGTCCTTGGAGAGTGGCGTGTTAGTGGTGACATTCCAACACAGCAGTAGCATCGGTGTTGGCAACAAAAGCAATGCCTGTTAGCGCTTTGCTCTGCTCACAGCTATAATTCTGAGGGCTGACATGGTCACAAATCCATTATTTTCTTTTCTTTCTCCTATTGTAAAAAATGTGGCTTGATTAATCTGAGATGGACTACAATTTGCTTTTCTGATCATTCTTAGTCATTGTTAAGAATAGTATAACCTTTAAATTCACGTGAAAACCAAAATGTTCCACCCACATTTGAGTCATTTGGTTGACACTTTATAACATGCTGCTCTGCTGTGTTGTGTGGAATTATATTTGGCATTTCAGAAAGCTCTGTTTATCTCCTGCCAGTGTGCATATGTGTGCATTTCTGTGTATGTGCACCTGTTTGAGTGTGCTTGCGTGACAGGATGAGCAATGTGTGCTAAGCAGTAAAATGTCACACATCCAGCAGCAAAAAAAAAAGAGAGAGGGGGGGGAGGGGGGAGTGGAGAGGCAGTGGGGTAAATTTAGTTGGATAGAGGAACAGAGGGAGAACAGCAAAAGGGCAATCAAAATGGAGAGTCAGCATGGAAGGTGGTTTGGCCATTGTGGCCAGTGCACCTGTGCACATGTTGAAGATTGAATGTCTGTGATTTAGCACTGAGTGTTAGCGAATACACAAACAAATCAAGGATTTTTAACTGAGCTGTAAATCACTCACCCGAGGCAAAAGATTTAAAAAAAGAAATAGAAATAGCCTAGTCTTCAGGAATACCTTTATATCTGCCTGGGAACCGGAGGGTTGCCGGTTCGAGTCCCTGTGTGGACCATGAATGGAGCGTGGACTGGTGGCTGGAGAGGTGCCGGTTCATCTCCTGGGCACTGCCGAGGTGCTGTTGAGCAAGGCACCGAACCCCCAACTGCTCGGGGCGCCGGTGCACTGGCAGCCCCCTCTCTGACATCTCTCCATTAATTGCATGTATATAGGTCCTGTTTGTGCATGTGTGTGTATATCGGGCCTGTGTGTGTGTAACATGAATAATAATAGAGTGAAAAAAATCAGATTTCAAGTTGCAGGATTAATAAAGTAATTCTTCTTCTTCTTCTTCTTGAAGTATTAGGCTGCAGTAAGAGCAAAGGTTGTCATTTAAATAGTGGAGACTGGTTTATAATTATGTGTTTTTTTTATCATTACCAAAAATACAAGTTCTGAAGTGTAAGAAATGGTTTGAACAGTGTGTTAAACAGTTCGCCTGCCTTAACCAGATCTGCAACCTATAGCATGCCCTGCTAGTTTACGGCCTAACCAAGTGTTACATAGGTAAAATGGATTAGATTAACTAGCTAGAAGAAGCTGATGAAATCTGTTAAGAGCTTCACATTTCATTATTCTTTCATTCATCATTTCAACTGACAAAAGTGATGGTTCGATGCTTTTGTCTATCTTGGTCTGAAATCAAGGTAACATCCTTTTTTTCTTTTTTTTTTAAAATCTGAGCCAAGTGAAAATGTGTCAGCACAGCACCTTTGTCTCCTCTTTAATTTATACACACACTACATTTTACAAGGGCTACATGGCAATGCAAGTATGGGAGCATCTGTCCTGTGCAGATTGCTCATCACACAGGTTGATGGTTTGTCATGTGAAACCAACAATGACTAAATAACTAATGAGCTCAGGAACAGGCAAACTCCCCTGCTGCAGAACATCAGATGGTTCATGTTGATTCCTTGAGCTCTGTGTGTGTGTGTGTGTGACAGCGAGAAAGAGACATAGAGATGCATAAAGCTAAATTAGAGAAATACAAATAGATATTGTCCAGGAGAAAATGGATGGAAAGAAGAGACAAAATGAAAGAAATCTGAAATATAGACGTTGTGAAACATTGTACCTCGATCCTTCACCTTATGGCACTACCACTCTCAATTTTCATTCCAGTTTGGTCGAGAATTAAACAAAGTGTGTGTGTGTGTGTGTGTGTGTGTGTGTGTGTGTGTGTGTGTGTGTGTGTGTGTGTGTGTGTGTGTGTGTGTGTGTGTGTGTGTGTGTGTGTGTGTGTGTGTGTGTGTGTGTGTGTGTGTGTGTGTGTGTGTGTGTGTGTGTGTGTGTGTGTGTGTGTGTGTGTGTGTGTGTGTGTGTGTGTGTGTGTGTGTGTGTGTGTGTGTTTCTTAAGAAGTCATTTTTGCGACACCGGGGGCTTTGCTTTCGGCATTGTGGTTTCATCACTGTTTATCTTTACACCTCATCAGTAAGAGTGAGAGAGTTTGATGTGACCTGAGGTTGTTGTATCCACCTGTGTGTGTGTGTGTGTGTGAGATAAGGGTATGTGATTATTCTCATCTTGAGAGGCTCTTAGAAAAATCTGTAATGTTTCGCTTACTAGCCTGCCAGATCACAGGCTATTTTCCATCTTCAGATCGTCACATGCTTGTCCTTCTGTTACCTCTTTTCATTTCAATGAGAGAGTAAGATCTTTATTGCTGTCATAAATTATTATTCAAGGGTCACTTTGCAGCTGGCCACAGTGGCTTTGACCAGGGATGAGTTAATTTTAATGGAGGACAGTGTTGTTATTGTGCTCTCACACTTTGTCTCGCTAAATAGATCAAATCTGCATCATCTCTTTATCTCCTTGATCACGATCTATTTTGCGCTCTGTCTCTCTCTCCTCCTCTTCCTTATTATTGTTTACTCTTCTGTGCCAGAAGTATCATATGAAAACAAACAACGGCAAAGTATGTGGACCTACATAAGCTGGAAACATCATACAACTAACATTCTGTGTGTGTGATGCATTTCCTTTTAGATGAGGGCTACTGTGAATTGTGGGGAGCTGGTCATCATTATAGGGAAATAATGCATCAAAAATAAATAAATAAACTCTCGCATTATTCTAATACAATGACATTCAGCAGGTTTTCCGTATTGTGGTAGTTAAGCTAGTGTCATATTGACACAGCTATATTTGGGATATCAGGACACCAATAATGCATCGGCTTCAGTTTGTTTCCACCTCCGCATCGCCTGGTCCCAAATGTGTCTGTGTGTTTTTTACCTGTTTCAAGATGTGCTTGTGAGCACTTCTGTCTGGCAGAGCACTCCCATCATTTCCTAGTACCTGTACTGACAATAACTCTTTCATCATACACTTTTCATTTCTGCATCTGCCTGCCAAGTAAACAACTCCCCTACACTCTTTTTGTTCTCCTCTGTCATGCTCTCCCATCTCTTCTGCCGTTTGACCTCTGTCTCTCCTCATGAGCAATATGTCTTCTAGTTGTCTCATGTATTGTTTTCAGATCACTGAGCCTCCGGTTAACAGCTCACTGACTTGGTTATATATTTTTTTTTTTTTCATTTCGATCTGAATTTTACAAACCCACAGTCTGTTTTTAGTATCCCTAACATTAACTCTTGTCCAAACTGTAATTTATATTAAAGGTGCCATATTTTTAAAAGTGAGATTTGTCTCTTTTGATTTTAAATCAGATCAGATGTTATATAAATACTGTGAAAGTATCAAGTCAGTCAATCCACAGAGATAAACACACAGCCTGTATTCAGAAACGGTGATTAAAGAAACGAGCAGTCAGGACTGCTGTACAGTTGTGATGTCACTATATATAGGTAGAAGGTGCCGTTACAGTCATTCCCCGGCTGCAATGACGGTACAAAGATGCAGAGAGCACAGTTGTGGAAGACTCTGCAACACTGACCAATCAGAGCAGACTAGAAGAGACAGGCGCTTGACTGACTAATCAGACCGAGGGTGATTACAGGTATATTAAGTTTGAGACAGTTTGAGAAAAATGTGATGTGGTTTTTGAACATTAAAGCATGTAAGCATGTTCTAGTAGAAACCCAAAATACAATTATGAACCTAAAAATTAGCATTATAAGGGACCTTTAATAATAGCTATTGTTGAATCTGAGCACTGAATACTGTTTGATTAACTAATCAAAATTAAGCTCTAATGTAAATCACAATGTCTTTTATGATAACAAATAAATCAGTGGTTATTACATACTTCATAAATCAGAGGTTTTCTTCTTTTTTTCTCTCATTTTCCACCAATACACACAAGACTATGCGAAGAAAATGTTGTATGAATGGGTCAATTGTGAAGAGTGGTAAACATCCAACAATAGCTATTTGTTTGAGTATAGCGAAGGCCGCCACACTACAAATTCAATTTTATCATTTCATGTCAAGGCAACATGCACTTCTCCTGTGATATTTCAGAGCACTTAATCACTTCAAACTAAACTGAACTTACAATAACGTCTTGTAGAAAAAGAACGTGTAAAGCATCGGTTATAACCTAGTTTATTCTTTCTTTCAATTTATTCATCCAAATGGTAATCTAGCCAACCATCGTTTTCTTTCTTTCTTGTTTTTCTTTGCCAATCCCATTACTCCAGCAATATCGGTATCCTGAAACAGGATGAATACCCTTTCCTTCTGATCTGGAGTTAGCCTCTTATGACCTTTCCATCCTGTTCCAAGACAGGAGTAGGCAAAAGCACAGTATCATCCACACAGCCATTACAAATAGTGGGGGACAAATGGGAAATGAATCTCATCTCTCACTTATCAGTGGAAGGAGTAAAGGTTTAGACACACTCTGGAAACACACACAAGCACACACTTTTTGTCACATACGTATAGTCCAACAAACACATATGTGTGTCCAGGCCTGTGGGTTATCCGTCTCTATCTCTCATTTCACACCTATAACAAGCACTTGTACGGTACTTAATCACAGTGTGCGTGTGCATGTGCGTGTCCGTGTGGTAATAGCATGCGTGTTTTTGTGTGTGTGCGCGTAGTTAGAGCATGTGTGTTTTTGTGGGTGTGTGTGTAGTAATAGCATGCATGATTATTTTTTTGTGTGTGTAGTAATAGCTAGAGTACAAGTCCTGGAAAAGCCTTTTTTCAAGAAATTGAATAATAGTGAATCATAAAAGACCAAGGACATGCTAATCCAATTGGTAACAGTGAGAGTGAATAAATGTGCAGTTGTTATTTTGGTGATTGACGGAGGGATGGATGGAGGAATGGATGGATAGGCAATTGTAATACAAGGGTAAAAGGCCAAAATAAAAGGATTGAAAGAGTGTAAAGTATGAAAAGAAAGAAAGTGAGAAGGATAAAGGTGTGATGAAGTGCTAACCGGTAGAAAGGAGAAGATGACACTGATGGAAAATCTAAAGAACAGGGAGGAAAACAGGTAAATGACAGGCAGAGTTGTTTACCACTTGTTTAGTGGTGTGAGCAGAGAGGCACGCTGACTCCTAAAAAGTCTGAGGAGACCAACAAAGTCTGATGTAAATTGCCTCGATTTAAGGCCTTAAAGGCATTAAATTTTCAGATGCACTCAGGAGAAGTCTCAGCTTTTCATCCTGCGCTGACAGTTTTATGTACTGCATGACTACTCAACACAGAACAGATGCACCGTAGTGCAAAATGTAAAAAAGTATCTTTTATTATCGATTTTGATAAGCAGTTTCCTGTCTCTTCACCACTTTTAACAACTGTAAATACTTGATAATGGGCAGGTTGTGTCTTTTATGTGTGTTAAAAGCTGTCCTTGTTGTTTGTCTATGCCTTTTTGCACTGTCAAAAACAAAAACACTAGATTGGGATTCTTAAAATTTTACTTTAATTCCATGTGACAAAGGGCTCTGGCTTTAATTTGTCTTGCTTTTTTTGTTTTACTATTGCTTCCATTCATATACTGTTAGCAATACACGGTCTGTAGCTTTACAACATTCAACATGTAGTTGGACCCATCACACTGTTAAGTTTGTATTTCACCTGGAAAGTTGACGTTAGTTAGCTTAGCTGGCTGACTTTAGCACTGATTTCCTTTAGATCAGGTTAAATATGCTGATTTCTTAGACAAAATTAGTTTTAATGTTGGTTTAACCTTAAGATTGCAATAATGTGTTCTTAAAAGATGGCACCAAGACCTCAGGTAAAAAGACTTAGACTCCTCTTTATTGATCCCTTTGGAATGACTCCCGCAAGGAAATTGGTTGTGGCAGATGAAAGAAAAAGATAGAACAAGAAGAACGGCTAATTTAAGATGACAGACAGCATTTATCGTACTAATATACTCAGCACTAACCTATTGACTTCAGCACATAGCCTTTACACAATGCACAAACAAACAAACAGCTGTTTTATAGTGAAAACAACGTCTCACATGCAAGTATATTCACCCAAACCGACTTAAACTGCCACTCCAGCTTAACGGTCTGCTATCATGGAGGAAACACGCACGCTCGCTAAAACAACATGACAACACAAGCACAATGTCTTACAGCTAAAAGCGTCAGACTCAGGACAGATGTGCTTTTTGCCCGAATCGGCATCTCGCTGCCGTATGTTCACTCAGAGCAAGTTTCGAGCTGCTTGGTGTCAACTGGGACTTTGAAGCCGTAATCACGATTTTACGGATGCAAATGTGCTGTGACGAAGCGAAGGGGAGGAAGGGATGGGAGGCAGAGGGAAGAAGGAAGGGGGGATGGAGAAAAGAAGTTGGATGATGGTGAAGAGGAAAACTGAACCAAAGGAAAGGAAAACACACAAAGGAGGAGAGGGAGTTTGAATGTGGAGAAAGAAGTTTCCAAACCAAACAGTCAACATGTTGTTACTACTTCCTGTCTGATTTGGCGTTAGTCAGGTACTAATTTCCTCTTCGCAATACAGATGATATGTGGTGTCTTTCTCTGCCAGGTTTTCCCCATTCTTGGATCCAACATGTCATAATTTCTTTATAAATTTGAAAAACCTTTTATATTGGCAGAATTTTACTGGCATTTACATTCACTCACAGAACAAAAATTTAAAGTACAGGGTATTCTGTAAATGAATGAAATCAAGCCTGGTAGATGTGACTACAGAAACATCACAATTAAGAAAAATAATACTGTTGGTTGAACAGGATTTCACTATACTCAATGAAGCATATAGCCAACTTCAAAGCAGAAGACATGGTATTTCAACAGCAGCCTCCTCTTCAGCTGATTAGTTCCACTCCAGTCTTTCACTATTTCCTCTCCCGGTCTTGCTTTATCCCTCTTCCTAGTTATCATGTCCTTATCATCCTTACTCCTTCCCTTTTTATTCCTTCTCCCCCTTATTTTCTTTCAACCTGTCATCTCCTCGGCTGCACAGCTTGAGTTTAGCCACGTGCATGTAAAAAAGAGTAACCAGTAACTGTCAGGAGGTCTGTGTGGATATTATTTTCTTTTAAGAGTGAGGGTTGGAAACTTAGAAGGGGATGAAGGGGGCGAGGAGAAGGCGATGACCTTGTTGGTGAGAAACCTGATTAGTTGGGTGACTAATGCACTTTCCTAGGTGACGGGATATCTGTCATGGCATCTAAGGTTTTCGGTCAACTGCAGTTCAGTTCCGTTCACCTCTCAGCAATCTGATTGTGGAGTCTGTGTGCTCAGTTTACTTTAATAGAATAACAAAAAAATGAACTTTTGTGTTTAGCTCTAGATGATGAAGGCAGGGAATGACAAATTGCCCTGGCCATTGGAGGTGAGTTACTTTTCTATCACACCTTGAATGTCTCGGAAAGTATTCGGGGCTGAGTAGGAATGAGAATTTAAAGTGTTTTCAAAAGTGTTGGAAGTCTTACTTTAACTATAAATCTAACAATAAAGCAAGAAATCTCTGTCTTGCTGCTTTTTTTTTTCTTCAAGAACCATTCATCCGATCTGACTAACACTTGGCAGGTGTATGAATGGGGACCCTATGGCTTTCTGCTGCAATGCGCATACCTTCAATATTTGTACCTTTTTGTGCTCTTACCTTTTTTATTAACCTTATTTATTGATTTTATAGCATCATTATGAAGGTTGCAATCATAATATTATTGTACTTGTACATTGACAATAAAAAAAAAAAAAATATATATATATATATATATATAATATTTCAATTGGGGCTAAAACAATTAATCAAGTTACCCAAGTTACTCGATTACAAAAATGCATCGAGGCAAAATCTCTGTCTCGATGCTTCGGTTAATTCCTATCTTGTGAGTTAAGCGGCCTGTTCAGCGCACGGATCATTTTTTCACGTGGACCGTTTTTGCAGACACACACCACTACATCCGGAAGGACAGAGGATTATTTCACATTTAAAAAAGTAGCCCAAACGGTGCAATGTGTCCACTGCAAACTAGAACTGTCACACTACAACAGCACGACCTCAATGAGTCAACGTCTGAGCCGAAAGCAGCCTGTTGCCACCGAACGCCACTGTTACGGTTTAAGAAGGGACGTTTCCGTAGATACTGATAAATAGGAAGATAATTCGTAACGTTAGCTGTCCTCTAGAATGCCTCTGTTTAGTTTTTCATGAGTGTTAAACATAACGTCACCTACCTGATCTGTCTTTGTAGTTTTGTTTGTGTGAATGTGTCAGTGGAGTTTTGAACGTTGCTTGTTGTTACGATAAACAGGAAGTGAGCAAGTCGCTCTTCCTGATATTATCTATCTCTAACTCATTTTAGAAGTGAATCTATTTGTCTTTGAAACTTGTTTGAGATAGCGAGTGTCATGTAGAATTTCATGCACCACTTTGAACTGTTTACATAGTAAACTTATTCATGGTAAAAATTTCATGCATTGCCTTCAACACACACATCTCGTCTGTCTCTCTCCCGCTCACGCACACGTGCACGCACACACACACACACACACACACACACACACACACACACACAATCGGTAGAATACTCAATTATAATTATAGATTTAATTATAATATTAATGCATTTTTGATTAAACAAGCACCCAGCTGTTCAGCAGTGTGGTCGGGGCTTCTGCAAACTGAGCAGAGTCGAGCATGTTCTGAGCAGCGCCAAGCTCCACTCTGTTGTTGTTCTCAGTCGTTTCTGTCTGGTTAAACCATGGTTAGATCACCACCGCAATGTCTCTCTTCTACCCTGAAAAAAAGAAAGGTTGTCATAGAAAACCGCCAGTTCACCAGAGAATTGACAGACGTTTTTGCTTCTGTCACTGTGAAGCCTGTGTTTACTCTGCAGCCATATCTGTGTGTAAAGAGGAGAAGTTGAGAAGACATTTTCAGAAAAATCATGCTAGTCTGCATTTGCTACGTTCATTTTTGTCTTTACAGTTTTTTATTAATAAACTAATGTTTCATATGTACTTGTAAGCCTGACAAAGTAACTAGTAACTGGAGTAAAAAGTAGAATATTTCCACTAATTTGTAGTGGAGTAGAAGGATAAAGTAGCATGTAAAGAAAATACTCAAGTAAAGGACAAGAGCCTCAAACTTGTACTTTAGTCCAATAATTGAGAGAAAACCTCTGGTTAACAGGTGTGTTAGTTTAACAAGGATTGTTTTTTGACAAGCTTGTTGCACTTTGCGGCCTATGAATACTTTTTACATTGATAAAATAAAGACAATATATGCACTCCTATGTCGCTGGATTGTTTTACAATATCCATTAATGTGATGCTCACATTTTTCCGGCCCCTCATTTTGGATCATTTTCATCAACCGACCCCATTTCCAAATTAATTGAATAGCCCTGGTATACAGGAACAGTTCGGCTCTGCTGTGTGCCATACTTACTGGTAATGTTACCGCCAGAAAACTACCTCTGATAATTATATCCTTCTATTTCTTAACTGCAGTAGTTAGGTCAAAGCAAGCGACTAATAGGGCTACATCTGTTTTGAAATGAATACCTCCACTCCATCGTGTGTGCTCTGATCTCGAGTAGCTGTGACTTGGTTGGGTTTACCGGGGTGAATTTATGGATGTGGTTACCCCAGGCAAACACCGTCTTACTTTACTTTTCACCATAAGTGTGTAATTGTGAAAAAGAGGCTTTATCAACACAGTGTACTTAAGGCAAAGCTTCTTAATTTATAATAGTGCATTCAAAGGCAACTCAATGTGTTTGACATGAAGACAAAACATTTTTTAAAAACAGCATAAAAACAAAAAACAAAGTTAAAAGCAGGAGCAAGGAAGAATTAAAAAAAGTAAAAGATTAGAAAATAGTTTATAGTTATTAAAAAGAGCTCAGTTATAAGCTAATAATGTTTTTAACCTGGAATTAAAGTGCTCACAGTTTGATTGATTTCAGTTGTGCTGGTAGTTTGTTCCAGTTGTGTGCAGCATCACAGCTAAATACTGCTTCACCATGTCTAGTTTGGAACTCTGGGCTCCACTATCTGACCTAAGTCTGTAGATCTCAGAGCTCTACTGGGTTTATACTCTACTCAGTCATGTATTCTGGACCAAAACCATTCAGTGATTTGTAAACCAGTAGCATAACTTGTAATGTATTCTGTAGCTGACTGGGAGCCAATGTAAGGTCCTAAGAACTGGGACGATGAGATCTGATCTCTTTGTTCAGGTTAAAACTCGAGTGAGCTGCAGCTGTTTGATACTTTTTTGGGGGAGTCCCGTCAGAAGACCGTTACAGTAGTCGAGTGTATTGGAGATGAAAGCATGAATCAGCTTCTCCTGAGTTTGGGACATAAAACCCTTAATTCTGGATATGTTCTACATGGCTAAAGGCCTATAGCAGTTTTAAATTCATATAATATCTAATTCAATAATTGTACAAATATTCTCAAGGACATCTTTTCAGGCTCACAAATGGATTCTTGTTTAACCCCTGTACTTGCAAGGGGTACAATGAGTTAATTAAAATAATTCAATGTTAAACAGCATTATAAATATAAATTGTATAGGACCTGAAGCATATTGTCGAGCATCAGGTTGTTTGTATGAGGGATTCTCGAAGGAAGTTGCAAGCAGCAATACCACCAAGCATTCGGAGGCTCTGAAGCAGTGAAAACCAAAGAGCAACCAAAGGTGGGAAGCAGAACATCCAATATGCAGCCAATGTAGAAATGAAATACAGCCAACATACTGACAGTACAAGTAATTTATGTTAGTAATCTGGCATGTTGCCCTGAAGCACAATTTAACTGAACATTAACATGTTCATAAATAAAGAGTTAATAACCAGTGAACTCTTCAGAAAGACAATGACTTCAGGTTCAGTCAGGAGAACACGCTCCTCTTGAAAAGGACATTTCATTCATGTTAATGGGGCATACATTAAGTCAAGACCTACGCTGCCCCTTTTCGCCGTGTAAAACCGCTACAGATACCCGAGGGCAGCCAAAACTGTTGATAACCTATTTCTGTTAAAAGTATAGTAAGTAAGTTCTAGGTAAAATAAAAAATACCAATGTATGTGTAGAGTCATAGATATTAAGATTCATCAGTGGTGATGTGCATACAAATGCATATATACTTCCACACTTTGTACATAGGAGTAAGGTCCAGGGGGAAGTGGGATTTTTAATTAGGGGTTGGTACACACACTGATTAATTGACTTGTTCTAATACTCTCTCACACATACAGCTGCAAACACGGGAAGGTTTAAGGGATTAATCATCCATCAAACACACAAACACACACAATCTGCTTACGAGACAATTACAACACAGTCAATCATGTTCATTATTATATAATAGGTTAAACAACAAAGAAAATTATATGTTTTTGCACCGTGTTGGAGTGAAAAGTAATTTTCATGTTCTTTCAAAATTGGAAATTGGTTAGTGCCTGTCGAAAAATGATTCTGTTCAGAAAAGGCTTATTGCTTGGTAAAAGGAATGCATTTTTATAGTGCCTTTCTACGACACCGAACAAAACATTTTACAATTTGCCTCTCAGTCATCTGTTCATACACACACATTCATACATAGATGGCGGCGGAGTTGCCATGCAAGATGCTGGCCTGCCCAATTGGAGCAACTTGGGCTTCAGTGTCTTGCTGGAGGAAACTTTGACGTGTGGACAGGAGGAGACAGGGATCGGATCGCCAACCTTGTGCTTAAAAGACGATCTGCTCTACCTCCTGAGCCACAGCTGGCCCTGTCAAGTTGCTCCCCCCTGTATTACTGCTTGCATCTTTCTCGAGAACATAGTTGCGTCCCCTAGAAATGCTAGAGTATGCACGTTTTTTGTTAAGAGCTAGCTGTTTGGGACCAGGCTCAACACTGCACTCCCTTGGGTCTTAAGAAGGGAGAATTCGACCAGATGAATGGTTGTTGAGAAAATCAAAGGTCAGACAGACAAATACTCCTTCCATTTTAGTTCGATATCCTCATCATGGTTTCTTAGGTCACTATGTTAGATTGTGTTAATTGAAAATAAACAAATGGAGCGTATCAGTCCCGATAATTGATGCAATCATTCCCTAAGCTTTGGGTTTTAGATGTTTTTTCCCCTAGGGCTTTAATTAAGAGTTTTTAGAGGGCAGGGAACAACTGGATTTTTATTGAAACAGTGTGAACACAAGTTAAGCTCTCTGAGCAGCAGAATGGTCCGTTTTAAATTTGGTGACTATGAATCTGCCTCACAGTCCTTCTCTCAGGGGCCTCCGCTTTTTTCTCAGGTATTTTCAAGTCTAATTGAACAAGCGTAATGGAAGACATAACTTGATTCCTCTTGACCGTCCGGGAGCCTGATTATTCCAGTCACACTCGCAGAGAGAATGAAACACTTTCCAAATAGTTCATCTTGAGGGCAGCGTTAAATGCAGCACTAGTTTATTGTTACAAGCATTAAAAGTTTTATGACCACACCTGCGATTGCATCTGTTTTTTCAAATGTTTTCAAAAATGCATGGGAACCTTGGAGGCAAATCCCATCCGTCAATTTTGCTCATTTAAAGCAGAGCAGTTGTCCTGTTTATGTATCAGCAATACTGGAGCTAGGGGTAGTTTTTCTTTTTTACACTGAACATACCATCATATAACTCTTTATGAGTAAGGCCTGTTATTTGACAGCCGTTTTTTTCTTGTTTCTTTTGTAACATCTGGCAACCCAGTAGCACTGATAGTTTTAATGTTGTTTTTTTCCCCCAGACTGAGCCTGAGGTATACCTGCTCTCACTGGGCTCTCTCCCTTATAAAAAAGTCCATTACAAGACCTATTTCAGCTTTGGTCTGGAAGTGTCTGTTTTTCTCTTAAGTGCCAAGCTCAGTGCTAAAGCACAATTACAGTGAGTATGCATACATACAAAAACCATGTACTGTATGGAATTACTATGGTAGAATTATATGGCAGTCCAGCCTTACTCTACTGTAAAAATAAACAGTTTGGATGGGAAAAGAGGAAAGTGAAGCTGAGGTACACTTGATTTTAATTTTTGAGCCAAAGTGTAATGTTCCTGTTGGCTGTTAAACAAGCCTTGCCTATAACAGCCCTCCAGTTAAGACATTTACAAAGGCCTTGTTGAGGCCCTGCAGAGCCCGAAGGCCGGCAGAGGTGACATGTTTACAGCTGTCTCGGACAAAGCCTTTCACAGTGGCATTTCATCACGTAGTCTAGACTATAAGATCAATATGGAAGGAGAGAGGGAAAGAAAAAAGCAAGACTAAAAAGTCTAAAGCCCTGGCCCCTGGAGGCTGCATTATTCATTGAGTTTACAGTGTATAAATTTAGAAAATTTATGCACAATATGTAATGTTTGACTTCAGGATGGCGCTACTAAGTTGGTTTCAAAAGGGTTTATCCACATGCGATCAATTTACATGATGGTCTGTCAGCAAAGTTGACAGTTTACACTTCATGTTTTCTTAACTGTAGTCATTGCATTTTCTCCACTGGAAGGACACCCTAGAGAAAACACAATCACATTTTCTCCACTGTAAGGGCACACTAGAAGATGCTACATCATGCTACATTCCCTTCCGAAATCCTTCCAGTGAAGAAAAAGAAAGAAGAGAGATAGAACTGATTTACAACTATTTACAGTTGTGCATTTCAGACCTTTTTAACACACTGGAAGCCTTCAGGGCCAAAATGAATCAGCACATTAAGGCAGAAAGTTGAATGACTGGTCAGAAAATCAGTTAATCCCCATCTTCATTCATAAGCTGAAGCCCCATTACTTCAAAGAGTACCTCAAATCACCTTTTCTATGCTGAATCATACTCTCTTTCTACGTCTTCCACCTCAGCTCACTGTAATTTGCTTTTAACTTTTTAAAAAATGTTTTCCTTCTACCTCAATTTTTTTGTGTGGTGTTGGTGATCTAGGAACTGAAGCTTATTCTACCACTACCCTCACTCTAAGTGGCTCTGGATAAGAGCATCTGGTAAATACTTAAAATGTGAAGTGGAAAATGTTCCGGAAAATGGCCTGAGGTATAATTTTTTATTTTTTTTCAGAAGCTGTCACCAAGCTGTCCGTCAAAGGACTTAAATCATCTGCACAGAGATAATTGGATAAGCACTTTGCTCTCCTATCAGCGGACGGAAAAAATAATTTAAATGGATTCATATGATCTAATTAAATTAAGTCTGGTAGCAATGCAGGACTTCGAAAATCTGAATGGACTGTGTATTTGTTTGGACTAAGCAACAATAGATTTAGATGTGTGGTTGCTTGGAAAACAAATACACAGTGGGCCCGATATATATTCATCAGTCATCTACTGTTCTGCCTGAATAATCAAATATTTCTTTGCCAGACACTTCAAAGGAATGCTCATCTGTTGATTAGGTTTGAAATAGGCTCTTTGATAATCCAACAAATCAAACAAGGCAGTTCCACTCAGATAAACTGATAGAAACAACGGGATGCATGCTATTGGTGTTGGAAACAAAGCAGACAAATGTGATGTTTAATCCACAGTCTCATACTGAGTGTTAGAATACTATTTTTGACATAAAAAAGGTCCAACATTAGAAACAAAGAGCATGTCCAAAGAGTTACTAGATTTATTGTTTCAGGTTTTAAGTTGTATACTTATGGAAACCGGCTAACGGTTTGAGCTACTTGGACAGCATTTTAAAAACAAATCTGTCATCCAGTGGAGAGGAGAAAAAAGAATGAGGCAAAATAAAGGCTGAAGGATGGATTGGAGAATTAGGGGAGAGAAACGACACTGCAAGGGAAATAGCGCTATGAGGGTTGGTAAAATATTTTCCAGTACTACAATAGGAATAAGAGAAACAGAGGAATTACTTTGCTAGAGTGCCTTCTGTTATAGCAGCTTCATTGGCTGATGGAGAACAAAAGTCTCTTTTCTGATTCTAATGAGTTTAATTATGGCTTGCCTTGTGCCAGGTGTTTGGATCAGCTAATGTCTGGATTCATTAAGTGTCAATTAAAACAGAACCAGGTGCAAGATCCCAATCTCAGCCAGCTCTTAGTACAAACATTGAATGCAGAACAACTGTTTGTTGTGTTCACAAGTTTGATGACAGTACACTAAAAAGTAAGCTAAGCCTGGGAAGTAAAATTCTGATAAGAATTGAAGATGGATTTAGGATATGCCTCTCTAAAGGCAATGTGACATTTTCTTATCCATGTTTCTCGGTGATAAGGTAGGATTGACAGTTTGCATTTCATACTACAATGTGACTCCCGCTATTGAAGAAAGTGGAGCGAGGGAGGGGCTGAGTGAAAGACCGCAGGACTGAAAGATAGGATACAAAAAATGGTGTTCATATCGATGGAAAAGCAAGGACAGGTTGTTTGGAGAATCTAGACCTTTTATTCTCAAATATTCAAACTGAAAGTGCGTGTTTCCTCGTCTTTGTGTATGTTCCTGTGAGTGAATAAGGAGTTCTGTCTCATGTTAAGTAGTTGATGTATTTGAGTTTAACGCACACTGCTGCTGCAGGAAAAAATAAATGCTTTCAACTCAGGAGAACAATGAGCCAAGGGAATCGGTGGAGGTGGTGACAGTGAGGATGAGCACACAGCTGTACTTCTTCCTCACCTGTTGTTCCTTTCTCCTCTCCTACTTCTTCTTCTTGTTTAATTTTTATTCAATCCTACATTTCTTTTCTAGAGACAGACATGTAGGAGTGGTATGGAATAACAAATGTATTGCCAGGACTAGATTTGCGAGCATTTATTGATCTATAGTGATAACACAGTAATTTTTTAAGGAAACAAATGAATATTTCTTGAATATATTACTGTACTTCACACTTATGAAACCATGTCACAATTTCCTGAATATTATAATGATATTCAGCCTATGCCTTTATATAGAATGAGCTCCTGAATGTCACAACCACGCCTTTTTGCACAGCAATCTGTTGACTTTTGCGTGTATCATTGAAAACTAGTGTACGAGTTTTACTTTTCGAGAGTAAGAGTACTTATCAGGCCAAATTTACACTTTCTTCACTGCGCAAGGGTCCAGCTTTTGTGGTCCTTTAGTCCAGCTCCATTTTTCTCTAAAGTATAAGTGGGTAAAAGGGATCACTACTATAGATAAGATTAACTGTAGAAGCACAGTTTTTATTTAGTGTCACAGAGAGTTCCATGTGTTTGTGTTAAAGCCAATTTTTGTAGTGTTATTGGTGCGAATGTTTCTGTTTCTGTTCTCCAGAGATCTTATCTTAAGCCTCTTTCACACATTGTTCCTGGTAAATTACTAGGATAACCTTTCAGGCACGGCTATTGGATTTTCACTGTTCACATGTGCCACCTTCAGGAACATTTCCATCTTGTGCCTTTTCTCACATGCCATAACAATACTGGAATAAATGGGACAAGGGGCAGTCTAACAGATTGCTGTAATGCAACAATTATGGATGCCAACCATTATGAAACTCACAAGAAGAAGAAGATGGTGCAAGGCCAGATGCCCGTGTATGCAGTGGAAGAAATCTCATTATTTTCAGGAACATGGCGGGCAAGGAGCAGATTTTGTGTGGTGCCAATGTTCTTGTAATGCATTTTTAAATACAAAAGCATTTTCCCTGAATATGAATCCCTGCTCCTATTCACACATTCAGGGATAGACTGCATGTGTGAAAGGGGCTTTAATTACTCTGCAGTCCCTGGAAGCGACAACAAGTTATATCTTAGTATTTCAATGACCAAATCCCAAACGATATTGAATTTGATATCACAGTATTAATAAAACTATTGATTGCATGCCCAGCTTTACAGTTGGATACAATAAACTGGCAGCCATTGTTTGGCATACA
>NC_139847.1:13426917-13439417 GCF_963691815.1 Echiichthys vipera | reverse complement strand
TTCTGCTGAGCAACAAACCTTGTTCTTATTTTTGATACCCTTTTTTTTTGCTTCCTGATATTGAATCTGACAGCTGAACTTGTGTATCCGCTGATACCAAGTACCGGTCCGATACCAGTGCTTTAAAAATAAATGTTTATATTATATATATATATATATATATATATATATATATATTTAACATCTGTATAATAATCTAACCCTATATGGATATGGTATTGATATCATTGTGAAAAATAACAACCAAATAAATATAGGATTGGTTGAAGTGCAGCCACAATTAAGTAAGACCTTTAAAAATGTTAATATATTAAAAGTATGAAACAATTTTACAAAAGCAATTGAAATTGACAAAACCAGTATAACTGAAGCACTGCATACTGTACTGTTTTCCTGTGTGAAATATTGTTTTAATTGCTGACATTTTTCTAACATATTGTGATCATTTGATGATCATTTTATCCGTGTGAAACTACTTTAGACTTGATATTTTTTTCCGTCTAAATTACATGGTATCAGATTAGTGCATGGATACTTACTGATACCCTATCCAGCATTTTAGACAGTATCGAAGGCATTTCCGTCACTGGCATCGGAACAACTCTCCCTTTTTAAAGGCGAGCCAATGGTCCACAATATGTTTATCTGGAGTGAAAGAGAGGTTCAATACTTGCAGTCGATACTTCTTCAGATTTAACAGCATGATTTCAAACATTGCTCTATGCTCTTTTTATAAAGTGTTATTCCACCACGTCTGAAGGCAAAGGTGTTTATAACTGTACAAAAACCCTGCTGTCATAGCCTCCTCTCGCTGCATCACCTTGATCTTTACCCAGGAATGCCGTGGTGTTTTTCTCTAATACTGTAGGATCTTTGTTTTTCAGATTGCTGTTCTGGCCGACAACGGAGAAGCAGTGTTCATAAGGGAATTCACTCTGATTCGACGAGACCACCTTGCAGAAGAGCCTCTCCATGATAGCAGCCAAAAACCAGAGGACCCTGTAAGTCCCTGATCAGAAAACTCCACCAGCATGCTTTTTAATTTCAAACATAAACTTTGAATGTGCAACTTTTTTTATTTTTCCCTTTTGATAGTTTAAACAAATAAGTAATAAATTGAGATGTCAGAAAACTAAACTAAACCTAAATAAGCCAATAAATCTATTACAGTGTGTTTATGTAACACACCGCACCAGAAGAGTGAAAAATCTGCCACATTACACCTTGGTAATGAATTCAAGTGAATGATGACTGTGGGACATTGGGAGTGGAGAGCGGGCTGACCTCGCTTGATGTGAAACAGGGCAGCACATGCACACGCACGCACTTAACACGTTCATGGGTGGGGTGGCTTTTTTGCATCACATTACTCCCACTCTGTCATCGCCTTTGATGAGAAATAAGTCCTGTAGCGGTTTTCGTAAGCCAATCTCTCACCCAGATGTTTTATCTAATTGGGTGGGAAGGAGGGTTGAGCTGCCATTGTCCCAGACATCGCGCCTATCTCATCATTCCTTTGTGATGGGATTGGTCCTGGCGCAATTTGGGAGGAATCTATTAAAATCGATCAAAGTTTTTTTGAACAGTATTGCGTAACTGCAATGGTATCTTGAGGTGAATTTTTCTATTTGCCGTGAGGACAAAATGGAATTGACCTCACCCTGATTATCTGGTTTTCATGCGCTTTCCTGCATGCATAACCTCATCCATCAGGTGAAAGATGAAAAAGTCCTTCCTCCACACCTTTCACAAGCCTCCACGCTTGAGTAAATGACCCTTTGACTTATCATACAGAATATTCTGCAGCCATCTACCACCCTTTGAACACTGATCAAATATAGTGACATTCTTTTTGAAACAGATGATCTGCTTGAACTCGCCATCGCACTTTAAAGCAGGATCTCGAGGGCTTACTTGAACATTCACATGTGCAGGATAGCATTACAGATCAGTGGTGGTCAGAGGTCATTTTCAGTTTTAAGAGAGGATCTGGAGAAAAACCGAAACTGAAGAAAGTTTTTATTAGAAGGTGTAATATTCATATTAACGTTGCCCTATCTTAGGTGACATATATGTGACAGTGTTCTGTTCCATCTTTGCTTTTTGCATGCTCTTTATTTATCCCAAAAGCAGACCTAATGGGAAAAACATTTAAAAACGATCAGAAGTCAAGAATGTGACTGCCGTGGCGCATGCTTTTAGTACTGTAGTTAGAAACCACCAACAACTATATTTACAGCATTTGGATTTCATATTATAACCAAGCAGCAGTGTGATTTATGATGCACTGACCTCAAGTAAATTTTTGAATTTGCATCAGCGAGTGGTTTTCAAACCAAACAATCACACAAATGACGTTTATATATCCACTCCCACACACTTTATTCATGGCATCCAGGCCTCAGTTGCTTTTTATGGGTTTCCTTATAGTGCATTTTGGTTGCATTATTCTTGCCATCAACACACAGGTGCAAATAAGGTGCCTTGGTAGTGACAGCAGCTCATTGGCCTTAACTGTAAGTTTAAGAAAGTTCAACTTTATAGGAGATTGACTTATTTCTTTCTTAAGGAGAGCAGGAAGAACATGAAGGAATGCTGCCCTTTGACCTTTAAAAGGGATATCTGCTCATGTTCAGGGGCAAACTTCTTCGTACTTTTTGTTTCTAGTAGAACATGTTGGCATGCTTTAATGTTCAAAAACGTTATTTGTCTCATACTGTCTATCTGAACATACCCATATTAACCCTCTGTCTGGCTTGAAAAAAGCCCAGTCTGCTCTAATTGGTCAGCATTTCCGGGTCTGCCGCATCTACGCTCTTGGCGTCTCTGCACCGTCATTGCAGCCACTGTAGCGACATGACAATCTCTTTTTACAATATGTGACCTTTAATTCTGATGCCATGATAATAAAAAGAAAGACAGTTGCCATCCTTTGCTGCATGAATGCAGCTAGCATGTCTTCAGATAGGGAGCCTGCAGACTCCCAGGAGCAGCACTTGTGATTCCTTTCAGCACTCAGTGGATTTGGGTCTCTGTATGCCTGTAATGCTGTTCTGTGTTGGATCTTGGTTCAATATTAAGCTTGATTCTAAGCCAAGACAAACGCTGCTTAATTAGCAAGCAACCCAGGAGGCAGATC
The DNA here is from genome assembly GCF_963691815.1 of Echiichthys vipera. Taxonomy (NCBI): domain Eukaryota; kingdom Metazoa; phylum Chordata; class Actinopteri; order Perciformes; family Trachinidae; genus Echiichthys; species Echiichthys vipera. Next base: position 13,436,278 of record NC_139847.1, on the reverse strand, counting down.
TCAGACTCCAAAGTGTATTCGCTTTCTCTAGTTTAACTTTCATGAGTGTGTGCCAGGGTCGGTTGGTGGGCAATAAGGCTGACCTCCCCAGCACCCTTTACCCTATCCCTCAAGAGGGCCACAGATGAATTGTTCTCTCCGAAGGAAAGTGTTTTTCCTGGCAGCCTCAGCAAAAGCTACTTCGATGGAATAGAGCTGTCTTAAACAGCTTAGGCCTAACATACCTTTGTAAATTAACCCATATTTATTATGTGATGGCAAGAATGTACTGTAGAGCTTCAACAATGTCAGCATTCATAAACAAATATCAAGTAAGTTTATTAGGTTGAGAGGTTCCTGAATCAAAGTGTGCGGGGGGTCTGATGGCTAAAATGTTGGCTGCCGGGTCTGAGAAAGCCTTTTTTCTCTTTAACATGACTGAATGAGTAAGACTGAGAAGATAAACAGAAAAGCTGGTCATAAATCTCTCTATTCCTACTCATTGTTTGGCCATGAATGAATTTTTCCAGCAGTTTTGAGAGAAGCAACTCACTCGAAACCTGCAAAATATGTTTGAAATGGTGACAAACTCTTGGGTTTGGTTTTGTTACATTGTCAGACTGATTTAGCTGCAGGAAGAGCACTAATCTGTAACTGTTTATCTCTGTGTAAAATTGAAATTTTAAAGGTTAAAGTGGAGTTTGAGATTTAAGTTTCTGTTCCAAAGTTAATACACAGGTGGCTGCTACTACTCAACCTCGGGTGATTTGACAGAGAAAGAGAAAAAGAAAGGAGGACAGAGGACAAGTATTGTAAACTTCTGATGTTTGTCAGAAAGTGAAATTGAGAGTTGGGATTGAATAGAAAGCAACAGCCTTCGGACAAAAATAAAATGCGATAGCACCACACGGTTTTCTCCTCAGCTGGCTACTGTCTAGACGGCAAATGTGACCATCCTGTCAACAGACAACCTTAAAGTGGGTTACTGAAAGGTGATCCTTCATTTACTGGATGAGTGTGTGTGTGTGTGTGTGTGTGTGTGTGTGTGTGTGTGTGTGTGTGTGTGTGTGTGTGTGTGTGTGTGTGTGTGTGTGTGTGTGTGTGTGTGTGTGTGTGTGTGTGTGTGTGTGTGTAGCATGTGTCAGTTTGTAGCAACAGCACTGACTCCAGTAACTGTATTCAAGCTATTCCATGTAGGTTTTTGACATCAATCAGTTGTTGGTATAAAAATATTGATTAGTACGGCTCCAATGTAAAAATTGTTCAAGTAGTTGGTTACCTCCCAATCTCTTAATTAACATTTTTATCTCTTAATATTTATATGATTAAGGGTGCTTTTTTCAAAGTGTGGTTTCCATGTGTTCTTTGCTTGGAAATCAAGTTGAGGTGCTTTGTATGCTGTGAAAGTGTCTTTAAAAGAGCTGTCAGGACTTCTGTATGGTTGTGATGTCATAAACTATACTATATATAGATCGAAAGTGCTGCTACAATGCTGTCAGACATTACCCGGCTGCAGTGACAGTGCAGAGAAGCTGCAGACGTAGAGATGTTGACCAATCAGAGCAGACTAGGCTTTTTCAGGAGGAGTTCTTAGAAAGACAGATACTTAAATGGAGTGCTTCAGACAGAGAGTGAATACAGGTATATTCAGACACACAGTATGAGTAAAATAATGTGTTTTATTTACATAAAGCATGTAAGCATGTTCCAGCAGAATCCCAAAAAACAAGTATGAACCTGAAAACTAGCATCGGACCTTTAAAGGAAAGGAGGTGGACAACCAGTGGAGACATACAGAAGTATACAAAGTACTTCTAATTAGTTCTTTCTGTAAACCACCCTACGCTAAACTGGGGTTCAGGATGTAGTGATTGCTGCTCTTGGTCACACATTGTGTTATCCCTACCAATAATGGCCAGGATATTATGGGTTGTGACAGTTAAGTGTCTGGTAATGACTGTCATTAGGGCCTGACTTTGCATCAATGACTTGAGGCCCGGTGTGAGGACATTTTTCACTTTGCCTGTCTTCACGTGTCACGGAATGGCGGTAATGTCCTTTTGCACTGTTTTTTTTTTTTCTGACCATTTCTCTCTCTTGTCTTTCTGTTCGCTGTTTTGTGACATCTCTTACTCTCTGTCGCTCTCACTTCATCACATGCCGAGCAGGTCGGGCCTTAATGTTTTTACATGCTCAACTGCACCTCGGGCAGTAACAGCCCGGGGCATTTTTTTCCCCTTTCTAAAAACCTTCAGGGTGAACAAGTGCCGAGACAGTTCTGCCTTTTGGCAGGGTGTCAGGGTTCGAAGTAATTTAGTTTGGGCGAGTGGGGCCAAGGGCCAGCCGAGGTGGCAAGCCAGGGGGAGCACTCAATGGCTGGGGTAGGAGCAGCTTGTAGAGAGAGTCTCATCGCTCAGCTGCACGCTGTCTTGGCAGCTGTGTTATGCGTGTAGCACCAGGTGGAAAGGGCAACAGTCTTGCACAATTAAACACTTCATTTGTCTTCATTAAAAGGATGGGCATGTTAGTTTTGGCAGGCTGAGAGGATGTTTAGGCTGAAGTTTTTTCCACTATGTGCCGTGCCCCCTGGTGTTAACACCACTTCAAGTTAAAGCTTTAGGGGATTTCTGAACTTTTAATGTTGTGAAATAGGCTTACTATTAGCCAGTGTATGTAACCTTTAAAGCTTTAAAAGTACCCTGTGGAGGTTTTGATCCCCCAGCAGTGCTATCAAACAAAAATTGAAAGAGTGTGCCCCAGTTCTGCATAGGCACATGTACACATTCCACAAATTGGCAGTTTGTGGCATTAACATCCATAGAAATATAGTAATGTTCCAAAAAAAGCAAAGAAGAACAAGACTGCTAGAAAGCAAACATGGATGCTGTATGGATTGCTACCAATGAAAGGACATGGATGAAAAGCATGTAGGTTTTGAATTCTTCCAAAATAATCGGCCCGGAAAAATGTTTTATGAGGGTGAAAATGTACTCAGTCGGGTCAGGCCATATGCCAACACCGGCGTCAGCGGGATAAGTAGCGTAGCGTCAACCGGTGTGACGACAACGAACACAGGAAGTGCCTGCTGTTGTCGCAAGGGGTGACGATTTTCTATCGTCCATTCAACAGAGTGGAGCGGCTTAGTCGGTCTAGCTCCACCCTATCCATACCGTACCATTGTACGGTACAGGTCTGTTGTTTTGGCCACCTTTGTAACATTGCGTACCGTAGTGTACTGAATTAAACTGTACAATGCAGTGGAAACACTCCATTAGTGTCCTGTGTGAAACCAAAAGACAGCATTGACTGTTTCACTTACGTGTATACCAAGCTGTATATACGAGACTTCATTTATGTATGTGTTTTAAAGTTGGGAATGAGAATAGGGCATGAATGACACCTGGATATATTAAAACGAGTTGACATGATGCAAGAAAACTGCACTCAACAAGCTTAGGCCTAAAAAATACACACAATGTGTCTGTCAGAAATAATAAATAATTAGAATCCATAATACACACAACATAAATAATTACAAGAAATTCATCACAGGTTATGTTTAAAGGATTAGGTAAACATTTTGGGAAGGTTGTCCTAGGTTGTCCAAGAAATAGTCTGGCCCAAAACCCTTCTTTTAATACGCTGAATTAACACTGTCTTTGTGCAGACAAATGAGTTTTAACCTGTTCATTTGTAGTGTCACAGCCGTGCAAGATACAGTCACAAAACTTTACAGGTGTGTAGTCGGGATCACAATGAAGGCGTTTGAAGATGGGTGTGCTCCGAGCAAGGGAAACAGAAGTAGAGGGGTTGGAGTAGAAAGTAGGTACGGGTGTTGTGGCTGAGGAGATCCCATCCGATCACAGGATGGTCTCTAGTTGTATTTACCTACTGCTCCCACTCATCTCCACCCACAAGCAGAGTATGTCCAATCACCATCCCATGAAATCATTGTTTTTGCTCACATTTGTTCATTTTCAGAGTTGTTTTCTTTGGAAAAATCCAATTCTTTGGATCTGTCCCCATTGCATGCGATTGACTTGTTTGTTTATTAGAAACACAGCCTCTATGCAAGGCATCCCAAGCTGTAGTTGGATCGGAAAACCTTGGGTCCAAACAGTGAGTTAATAACTGCTTCCCTGATGCCAGTTAGCCATGAATGCCAGTGTTTGTTTTTGCATCGCCGGCTTACTGAAAGATACTCTGACTTTGGTGAAATTAGTCGCAAGTCTCCAGGCTGAGACAACACTTTTTTTGTTATGGAAATGATGTCCATTGTGCATTTAAAACAGGAAAAAGAAAGAACTTAACAGGCGAGCAGTGAGGAAGAAGATATTGGCCTTCATGACTTGTGCGCTTTGGCTGTCTGACTGATGTTTGGCACATGCGAGTGCTGTTTGGAGGCTCTTGAAGAAAGTGCTGAGTGCTGGTGAATGTGGTGTAAAGCCACGTGGCTTTGGACTGGAGTTCTATCTCTCACCCCTGTGTTTGTTCCATCAACATATGTGCTCAGTAAAGCCTTGGCCCTCGCAGTGCCACATCGAATATCTCCCAACGCTTGATGTGGTGTCACACCAGTGCACTGTGGGTATGGAGTGGTGCTGCTGAGGTAATACCACCAGAGACAAGACCTCACCGCAATACACTTACAACAAATGTGGGTGTGTGTGAATGCATGCAGCCAGCAGTTATGTCTGTTGCTGGCTACTGTTGCAGACACTCTCGCACAGCGCCCTCATGTAATCCCATAGTTGTTTGTATTTGCTTGCGGACATGCTCTGTCCAATATGGGAATCCATATGCGATTTCTGCGCCTTTAGAATTCAACACTTTCGCATGTCAACTTGCAAAAGCACAGCATCCAAACCCATGACTTTGTTTCATGGGCGAAACCTGCTCCCTCCCTTTCCTCCCTCTATCATCCTCACACTCTTCTTTCCTCACCTCCTGCAGTATCTGTCTCTCCTCGGCGTGTGAAGGCACGCACACATTTTCTGGGCAAGTGATTGATTTCTAATTGTTTACATTTCACTCCCTGTTGCAGATGTTTGTATTCTACTCCACGTTAAGAATGCATTTACACAGGCATGCACAGACACAAACAGAGACACGCTTGTACAATAGGGACACGTTGATGCCAAGAAGTTTCATCCAGGAATTTTTGGATGTCTTAGCTCTGGGCTTTGGCACTGAGTGTACTAATTGCCTCCAAGCGGCGATTGTTTCTATTAAGCCTCTTATTTCTTTTGGTTCTGCGTGTGTTTGGGCACATGGGCGAGATCAGTGCCATGAATGTGGTTTCATTCTGGTTGAATAAGAGGGTCATAGGAGAAATAAAACTTTGCTCCAGAATATTGCAGCCAAACAATAATAATTTCAATATAACAAGTTCTTGTTCTGGGTTGGAGTCCCCCACCCAAACTCTTGGACTCAAGAACTGTTTCTAAAAAGTCAACATAGATGTTGCTTTGAAATAAGAATGCCTCAAAATAAATTGAATAACTGTAGTGTGGCAGTTACTTACATCAGTGGCACTCCAATGAAAGCTTCTGTGTGAAGTGTTGCAGTACTGTATGTAGCCAGTATCCAGTGTAAGCACATAACACAGTTATCCTGAGTTAAAGCAGTAATAAGCTGCTGCTGAATGATCCCTGCCACCCATGCGGAGCAGAGTTTAGGTTCAGCAGTGGGCAAGGTGCAACCTATAACAGATCCCTGTCTTTAATGTGGGCTCTAATGGCTCTGTGTGGTCATGGTTGGGCATGTACAGTACAGTAGCAGAACAAACATACACATCTCCCTGTTTTCCTATTTGGAAATCCATGTAAGGTTTTTCTCTCTGTAGTATTGGCTTGCTACAGAATATCCAGTCCAGCTGGGTAACAAATTTGAACATCTGGGTATCACCAAATGGCGTGTTTTGAATGTCATTTTACGCCATTTAGTCTCTTCTGACTGTGATGTAGTTTAAAGAGCAACAAAGTCTGTGTAGGGAGGAGGGTGGATGGGTCTAACAAACCCAGGACTTTTACCCATGAGGCCACTGTTATTTAACGTTCACTGTTCAACTTATATACCTCACTTAATTTAGGTGACAAAGTTTATTTTAACTCATCATGATCTTTTCCTTAACCTAACCAAGTAGTTTTCCTACCTCAACATCAAAAAGTTGTTTGTAAATTACAGCCAGGTGTTTTATAGTGAGTTGGGGATAAGAATGGGACATTAAAAGACACGCAAAAAGCTTAAGACAAGTTGACTTGACATGCGAAAAAAAACCTTAAAAATGGCGTGCTATTTATAAACCTCCCCATGAGATTACTTTGTCCTTAAAGAGTCAGTATCATAACTGTCATAGCCCTCATTCAGGACCCTAATGAACTTAACTTGTGGCTACTATACTGTGCGATATCACAAATTTAAGTTTTAGGACTTAGGAGGTTTTTGGATTTTGGGAGAGTTGTTCATGTGATATTTTAGGACTTCCTTAGACCATAGGAATAACATGTATGAATTTAGAGAATGTGCGTAGTTCCTCTTAAAAAGAAATAGCTTAAACATTTGCAGGTTTGCTTCTCAAATGTGTGAATTTGCTGTTTTTCTTTGCCATATGTGATAGTTAAATGAAATATCTTTACCTTTTGAACAGTTGGTCAGAGCATCTTGGGAATTTCATATACCAAACGATTCCTCAGTAGTCATGCAAGGATAGTGTGTACCGTTATTTACACTTGGAAATCAGTCAAAACATCCTCATCTGAGAAAGTCTTGATGCCTCTCATGCTATCCTAAACGTCATGCCATTGTAGCACAAATGAGGGGATTATTATAACGACATAATGGATTTTCGGCCTGAGAGAGGCTGTAACAGTAAAGCAGCAGATTTATAAAAAGGGTCCAGCTTTTTGCAGCATTATAATCAACAACAGTGTCCTTCACCTCACTCGGTAGAAGTCGTTTTGGATGACAGCGAAAGCTTTCTATCCAAAAATGTAATTTAAACCATGTCCCTCTGCAGGACATAAAACAGTGGAGCTTGTCTGTAAGTTGTGTATTCTTGAAGGATTTTAAGACCCTTATAGTCCGGTGCTTAACTCGACATCTCTGGTTGCTTACAGCATTTTGAAAGGTTTTGATCTACCCAGTGGGAAAGTGGTGGTCTCTGCTGAGAACCCATCGCTGCAAACTGGTGTAAGTACTCTGAGCGTAAACATGAGAAAATCGAGACCATGAAGTGTGCGTGTGCAGGCCCACAAACACATGCAAGCTCACACCCTCCTGCATACACTCACTGACAGTTTTTGCTCTCAGGGAGCCCTGGGAGGGAAAGTAATCTGTTCACAAACCACAAAATTGAAAAATGACCCTGACACTCTTCCAAGCTGAAAAGTGAGCAGAGCTTGCAACACAAGAAGGAATACTTACACCGAATCTTTATACAACACGGTGGTGAGCCTTTGATTTCAAATTAGTGTAATTTAGGGATCTCTGTACAGTATGGTGCAGGTAAATATTCATGCAAGTCACTCATTTGCTCACGGTCTCATGTTCTCACACACAATCACACACACACACACACACACACACGCACAAACGAACACACGCACACACACACACACACACACACACACACACACACACACACACACACACACACACGCACACTGTAATCTTCTGGCATAAAGCATTGGAGCTTGCCAGTCTGTAAATGGTATTCTTAAAAATTGTTATGGTTCTTGGCTGGTGCTTAACTCTGCGTCTCTGGTAGCTTATTGAAAGGACACATTCAAACACACACACACACACACACACAATTTCCCGCACTATGTTCAGAAAAAACATAATTTTTCTCATGCTTTACTGAATATACCTGTATTCACTCTCTGTTTTAGTGCCTCTTTAAGACTCCCTCCTCTGCTCTGATTGATCAGCATTTTCGGGTCTTCCACATCTGCGCTCTTGGCGTCTCTTTACCATCATTGCAGCCAGAGAATGACTGTAGCGGCACTGTAGCAGCACTTTCCATGTGGATTTTGATATGTTCACAGTATTTATATAGCACCTCGGTCTACTTTATAATCAAAATGTTGTGAAGCATTTTTAATGTAGAGAAATCAGTGCATTTTATATCTCTATATCTTATGAGTATTTGGCTAAGCTTCTTCTAATTTGTGAACCTGGTGGGTTATCCAAATATTAATCGGCTGTACCACAAGAACACATTAAGGCCTATTTAAGTGATGTGAATTATTGCTAATCAACTTGAGTTTGTGTTGTTTGATTACAAACATAAAGCTGACCTCTGCCAAACAAAGTCCAAAGGAAAGAATTTGAGTTAATGATGGCGTCTACAGTGGCACAATTCCCAGCAGCACAGATGAATAATGCACATGATGTGTTTGAAGGATATTCAGTGTCTCTTAATCAGCAGAATGCCTTTATTATAAACCTTTTTAAATGTCTCATATATGCAGAGGCAGCTTATTGTAGATGACATGCCCTGTGGTTGTCCACAGATGCATGTTACCCTCCGTACAACTACTCCGCTGTGGTTGTGGTTTAATTGGTCTTGCTTCTGAGTGCTGATGCATGAGGTTTACAAATGCTCCAGGGTTGATTGTGAGCACGGTCCTTTCTCCAATTCGAACACGAGCGTAGAAACCATGAAGGATCCGAGAAATGGGGCCTTTTCTATTCATCCGGCAGTGTGGTTTTAATTCAAAAGATGCTTCCCAGATGCACGTAGTGGACACTGAATTTAGAGGAGCAGATATTTTTAAAGCACAGTAAAAGAAGTCAAAGCCCATGTGTGATGCCAAAGCAATTTTGAAGGATCAAGATTTAAGCGTGTGTGTTTTTTTTTTTCCCCCCAGACAAGCTTTATGAACCGATAAAACTTTGGGCTAAGCTTCACCATGCTTTTGCCCATTATACTCTGTTTTTTCTTTTTATATACTTCAAATAGTAGGAATTTTGAGATCTATTCAGAAGTCAGAAGTTGAAATGGATAAGTACCTTTTCCAAAAAAAAGAAAACGCATATCTGTGGCCCTGTTTAGACCTGGTATTAAGATGCACCTTGGGTAATCCCATCACAATTGGAAAGTTCTAAGTACAGGTGTGAATGCAAGACGCATTGAGGACACATGAGATCCAATTGCTTAGACCATATTAGGAAGTGGTCTTTTGTCGTAGTTTTTACGCATGTCTCCTGGGCCACGTTGAAGAACTGCCTACTTAACTGACATTACGACCATCCCCTGTTACAACTGTACCTGGTCTCCCCTACTACGAAATGTGTTTTTGGCAGTAATGTAGTGCGCACTTATACAAACATATCCGCCACAGTAGATATGAGATGTGGCCTAAGGGAGTGGGCTGTA